>NC_051161.1:157675443-157874633 GCF_013339745.2 Dermacentor silvarum
CAGGACATTAGTGAACAAACACTGCGGGCATTTCAGGCAGAACTAAGCGAGGTTAAGTGGGATAATATCCTTCAGGAAAGTAATGCGGAAATGGCTTACACTAAGTTTATCACAATGTTTGTTGATGTTTATTCAAAACACTTCGTCTACAAAAAACGGAAGCATAAAAATTTCAGAAAGCCTTGGCTAACAAAATACCTGTTTAAGAAAATAAAGAAGCGTGACCAGCTTTATGGTAAATTTGAAAAATACCGTGACCCTGCTGACCTGAAGGTTTTTAAAGAGTACAGAAATAAACTAACCAAAGAGTTACGAAAAGCAAAAGATGCTTATTATTTCCAAATGTTTTCTTCATGCTCACAGAGCGATAAACTTTGGAATAAGCTGAATTTTGTATTGGGGCGACAAAGAAGGAGCGAGCCTATAGAAAGAATTGCTTACAAAGGACAGCAGTTATCACAGCAGGAAATGGTTGAACAGTTTAATAAACATTTTGTGTATCGCGATACCTACGTTACTTCTGCAAAACTTCCGGACCTTACTTTCCCTCCAAATCAGAACACGCTCTTTTTCCAGCCTACAGATGTTCATGAAGTGCACACAGTATTTTCTAGTCTTAAAAATTCGTCAAGCATTGATCCTGATGGGATGCAAATGACACCCGTAAAATTTGTGCTACATGAGATCGCTGAGCTACTTGTACACATATACAACTTGTGCATCGCAACCGGTGTTTTTCCTGCAAAGATGAAGACTGCGAGAGTAACAGTACTCCATAAGAAAGGCAGCAGGTTAGACATAAATAATTACCGGCCCATATCCGTTCTCCCTATCTTTTCCAAAGCTTTAGAGAAAATAATATTTGTACGTTTAAACTCATTTTGTAACAAGCACCACTTAATTAGCGAATATCAGTATGGGTTTCAAAAAGACAAGTCTACTGAGTTAGCTCTACTGCATCAAAAAGAATATATTCTTAACAATTTCGAAAACAAGCTCCTCACTCTCGGTCTGTTTGTAGATTTCAGCAAAGCGTTTGATTATATTAGCCACAATATTCTTTTTCATAAGCTCAATCGTTATGGAGTTAGAGGACTTCCTCTCGAATTTCTTAAGTCGTATCTTCAAAATAGACGCCAATATGTACAGATAAATAACTTCAGGTCCCAAGAAAGATTTATACTTTCTGGAGTACCTCAAGGCAGCATTCTGGGTCCTTTGCTTTTTAATCTCTATGTTAACGATATTGTAAATATTTATTTCAACGCAAAATTTATAATTTACGCAGACGACACCAGCATATTTCTAACGTCACGTTCTTACACCGAGCTTATCACAATATCAAATGAAGTGCTCCTGAATCTTAGCACATGGTCAAAGCAAAACTGTTTATGTGTCAATTCAACCAAAACTAAAGCTATAATTTTCCGTCCCAAAGGAAGCGCCTCCCCTTTACTACATGGAATTGCGTATAATAATGCTCAGATTGAAGTTGTAGAAAGCATCAAAATCCTAGGCGTCCATTTTTCTTCATCACTACTATGGAATGACCATGTAAACTTTGTAACGCAAAAACTGAGTCAGATAACAGGTATAATAAGCCGTAACCGATACCTTCTTCCTACATCAGTTAAAGTACTCTTATATAACGCCTTATTCGCTTCTCATATCAATTATTGTCACCTCGTATGGGGCACTACAATTGATACGAATTTAAACAAATTATTTTTATTACAGAAAAGGATAGTACGCGTCCTCGCAAATGTCCGGTACGATGCACACACCAAACACTTATTTGACAAGTTTAAAATTATCACAGTGCACGAAACTTATAGGCGTCGACTTTTGCAGAAGTTCTATCACATGAACAGGAAAAATGATCTATCCCTTGTTAAATTATCTTGTTTAGAAGAACGCGTCCCCTCACGTTTCACAAGAAACACAGAACCCTGGACAGTGCACCGTTTCAGAACTAATTACAGCTCACAAATGCTAAAAAACAACTTACCAAGGCTTTTAAATGCTTACAGCAAATCTGGAATTGATATATGTGCACTTACTCCATCCGAATTTTCTCGACTTAATCAGCAGGACTAACATTCATGTTTATACGGTCAGCTATTTGGGGAGTGGAGATTAGTTCAGTGTACAGCTTCTCGTATGCATTTACATTATATATATGTGTGTATATATATATATTTTTCTTCTGTGATGTGTGAAACGTTGCGTAACTGATCTACGCGCAATTGCTCACTTTTCACTTAGTACTTCTCATGCATTCTTGGAAATTGTGTATTTTTATGTTGTCAAAAACACGCGGCAGCTCCGCGTTGCCCATGTCTTGTGACCATAGGGGGCAGGGTGTTTCTTCAAGCTGCACTTGCAGCTTTTCTTCCCTGTCTCCCCCAATCTGTTGGAAATAAATAAAGATATTATTATTATTATTATTATTATTATCACCAATCAGGTGTAATAAATATGTAAACAGATGAAGGATAATGGCATTACCTATGAAATTTTACAAAAATCTCAGGACTACTTCAAAACTTCGCCGGTTCATCTTGTGTATGTCCCTATACTTTCTAGGAAACTGAAAGGGAGAAATTTAAGGGTGAAATTGACATCTCTTGTGGCACCATGGCAGAAAACGGAAGGTGTGGCTTAGTGGGCCCATATGAAAAGATCAGCTGCGATTGTGCTACTCACGCACAAGGAACGATACTTTGGTATTTTATTTACAGGCAGTAAAGTGATAAATGGTGTCAGTAGACGCTGGCGTGATCATGACAATACCACCGTACCGATATGGGTCATAAACGATTCTAATAAGGGAACATTTCTGCAAACCTTCACGGTCCTTTCTCATGTTTATTTAATTGTTAAAACACGTTAAATTTAGTGTAGGAGAATTACTGAAGAATTGTACCAGTAATTATATCATGGTGCTGTGATCTGATTCAGCAATAGTTAAGAACCGGACAGCAGAATGCCATAGCAACTTTGGTGATTCTAGCCGAAAACAATGTCTTCTTGCAACACTTTGTGGGCATAACTCAAAAAGGGTGTGGTCTGTGATTGGAATCGTTCTCTATTTTTACACGACAAACTACATTAACGCGTCCCGGTGTCTTTCCGCATAATTTCCAATACTCCTCTGCGTACGTCGTGGCAAAAGGATATGAAGACCTTTAGTATTTCTGGAATTTCGTGAAGGTGTATGGGAATGGCTCAAATTATAAGACACGTGCGCTGAATATTGAGGATAGAATGTTTATGTTTCGAGGTATCGGTTTGTACTAAGCAAAAAAGCTTGTGAAATCATTCGGACAACCTTCATTTGCACCGAAGATGCGGTACGCAAAAATTCTGCTTTGATATAATGCAAATATACTCAGTCAAATAGCTTCTGTATTCCTTTGTAAGAATACTACGTCTGGGGCTGCAGCTAAGTTTTCTACTTCTGTGTATTTTAATTGCACAAACTGGACACTATTTTTGTGGCACGTTTCAAGCTGCACAAGAATCGCACCAACACGTCTTTTCCATGACATAACTGAAGACGCAAAAATATTCCTAGTAATGTCTTCATAAATGTTTGCCTTAAGAAAGAAATGAACTTTCAAAACACGTAACCTGGGTTTATTGTCTCAAATACATTACGCCTAAAGTGCAAAAGATGTTTGGAAGCACGTTCGCATGTTCACGAAACCAGCCAGCAATTTTTTTAGGAAGACGTTGGTACAGTAGAAAGAAAGGAAACAAGAACCGTAACTAAATGACCTGCATTTGGGAATATGCCATCTGGCGGGAAACCGCCAGCTAAGCAGCGACAAAGGGATAAAAAAAATTGCGGCGCCGCTTGCTTCGAACCGGCGAACTCACAATCGTGGTATCAGTGATCCTAATCTGGCCGCGCAGAACGCTCGGCTATCGCTTCGATGTGCTGCTGGAGGCAAAAACTAGGTTTATATACGTACCACAATAAATTCTGCGACCTTGTTATGAAAACTGCGATTTTGGAACGACTTTTTTGCCATTTCAAGAGCTGCTGCTGCCACTAGCTGAAAGCTGAGTCATTGAAGTTGATAAATCCCCGGTAATACGTCAATCTATGCAATAGGCTCATCGCAAATTGCTTTTTACTGGCCAAAAAGCCTCCGAAATTTGGCCTTTCCCATAGACTCCCATACTTCGAACTTCGCCCGCAATTTGGAACGGGTTTTCCGTCGTAAGTAATGGTACCGCTTGCATGAGATGTCGGGCTAAGCTCCTAGAGCCTATTTCCACGGTAATATTTTGAAAGATGGCTTCTATGATTAGTTATTTGGGAAAAACGACGCTCTCCCATAGAAAATGCGCATGTTTTCAGAGGCGGCCGCTAGAGGCGCTGTTCGGCGATGTCCCACCAGGAAGAGGTCAAGGAAGTTGGCAACCAAGTACAGGATAATCGAAACTGTAAATAGACAACCAGGGGTCATCAGAAAGAAAGTGAGATAAATAGAGACCGTGAATTGGATGCAAAGAATGGAAACGAAAAGGACAATGGAGATTTACAAGAATGAGAAGAAAGAAATTAGAAGGGAAAATCTGTACGATAACACAAAGGGCAGTGCCTTGCTATTTGAGGCTCGAGCCGGTTGCCTAAGGACGAAAACATATCGGAACAAGTATTCGGAACTAGATGAGACATGTGTATGCTGCAGTAAAGATCCAGAGACCACTCAGCACATCCTAATGGAATGCGACGGGATCCACCCAGCGAGAACCGTAGGTAACGTGCAACTCCCAGAAGCGCTTGGGTTTAAAGTGGAAGGAAACATAAACAGATCAGCCGTAGAGATCAGCAAGAGACGATTAGAGTACTGTTGGAAAAAAAGCAGGGAAAAGATGGATACGACCTGATCTCTTAAAATCATAGGCAGCGGTACAAGCTAAATTTTTGAAAAAGAAAGATAATGAGAGGGGGGGGGTATACAAGAATGCTAGTTAAAGAACATGTGTAGTATACCTGATTAAATCAAGCAGGCTAGGTGACTATTTGTCGCCACCCCGTTTCAAAGGGGATGCCAATAAATCATCATCATCATCATCAGATTCCTGGTATTGTTTTAACGCAATTTCGCCTTTTGTGCTTGTTTTATGAACATTGCTGCTTTTTATGCTGACCGGGTAGCGGCATTTCACAACAAGCGTTATTTTATGCGCTCCTGACGTGTTCTATTGACAGGATCGCGCAGATCTGTGGGTATTTAAGCGGGCGGTTCTTCAATAATAAAGATCAGTTGTTAGAAAGCGCTCGTCCTTGTGTCTCCTTTTCTTCGTCCCTGTTAGTTTGCGCACAAATATTTAAGAAAATGAATCTGTTCCAACTAGGCCGACTCGCGGTTATGCCACACGTGATCAGCATATTTTCTACCCTTGCCTCGGACAATTTGTCTGAAGTTCGCTTTGTCTGGGTCCCCGGTCATAGTGGAGCCTTTTTAAATGAATCAGCTGAGCGGCTCGCATCGTCGTCACTAAATGGTACAGTCTTAAATTTTCTTCCTGATTTCTGTTTATAACAGGACCTAGATTTAAACACCTTCTATTTCTAAACTGTAAGCAATCATTCCTATTTTCCGCAGATAACATTAGCACATTTAAAGTTCTGGTGGAACACGAACAAATGCCTTTCACGACAATCCGAAGTGACCTTACCAATCTTCCGTTGAAGAGTTCCCCGCCTAAAGCTTTAGATCTGGTTTATCCATAACTAACCTGCGCTCTTTTTGTAATGTACCAAAAACTATGGACCATTTCTTTCTTTCTTGCCGCCACTTCACCATCCGCAGAATGTCCCTCATATTTGCAACTAGTAAGCTGCGGCTAGTGCTTACTACACCAAACGTTTTATCCTTTGGTGCCTGACAATTAGGCACAAGCCATGGCTTGATGATTACTGCTCTACACAAATTTAATTGAAGCATCGGGAAGGTTTCGCTGCTAGAGTACCGACAGTGCGACGCTTTACTGTATTAAATGCGAAGCATTTCTTGGCGAACATTTGCTACTTTGACAGTATCTATCTGTCTGTCTGTCTGTCTGTCTGTCTGTCTGTCTGTCTGTCTGTCTGTCTGTCTGTCTGTCTGTCTGTCTGTCTGTCTGTCTGTCTGTCTGTCTGTCTGTCTGTCTGTCTGTCTGTCGTCTGTCTGTCTGTCTGTCTGTCTGTCTGTCTGTCTGTCTGTCTGTCTGTCTGTCTGTCTGTCTGTCTGTCTGTCTGTCTGTCTGTCTGTCTGTCTGTCTGTCTGTCTGTCTGTCTGTCTGTCTGTCTGTCTGTCTGTCTGTCTGTCTGTCTGTCTGTCTGTCTGTCTGTCTGTCTGTCTGTCTGTCTGTCTGTCTGTCTGTCTGTCTGTCTGTCTGTCTGTCTGTCTGTCTGTCTGTCTGTCTGTCTGTCTGTCTGTCTGTCTGTCTGTCTGTCTGTCTGTCTGTCTGTCTGTCTGTCTGTCTGTCTGTCTGTCTGTCTGTCTGTCTGTCTGTCTGTCTGTCTGTCTGTCTGTCTGTCTGGTCTGTCTGTCTGTCTGTCTGTCTGTCTGTCTGTCTGTCTCTCTCTTCTCGTTTCTCTCTCTTTCTCTCTCTCTTTCTCTCTTCTCTCTCTCTCTTCTCTCTCTCTCTTCTCTCTCTCTCTTCTCTCTCTCTCTTCTCTCTCTCTCTCTCTCTCTCTCTTCTCTCTCTCTCTTCTCTCTCTCTCTTCTCTCTCTCTCTCTCTCTCTCTCTAGCCGCCTACGTCTTTGTGCTCTGATGGTCGTTTCGTTAATTTGGTATGTACCAAAATTGGCATAGTATGGCAAGAGTATATAATAAACGGAAATGATATGTCATGACATGCGTGTCATGTAGGTCATGAAACAGCCGCTTACAAGTTTTATTGATTTATTTATTTAGTATACCTCAAGGGTCCCGTGAGGGACATTACATGAGGGGTGCGTACAGGGGATACAACATACATCAAAAATTGGTGAATACTGGTCAAATGAATACAAGGCAGGAATAAATAAAATAATAATGATGCGCAGCAGTGTACACGATAATCCTATGGGTTAGCGTCGATGCGTGTGATATCTTCGATGGCGGATTTGAATTCTGCGGGGTTGGTGATCGTAGCGATATGGCCGGGAAGGCGATTCCAGTCACGCGCAGTACACATAAAGAATGATTGATGAAATGTTGTGGTGTGGGTACGTGGAGGGATAACGGCGTTTGCATGGGTGTTGCGTTATATGCGATGGACGGGAACGATGAGCTCGTTGTTAGGCGGCAAACAGTGAAAGAACTTGTGATAAAGATTTAGTCGAGAATTTTTGCGGCGATGAGCCAGGGCGGGTAGACCAAGTTGTGATTTCAGCGCTTTGATACTAGAGTTGTTGGAATAATCACTCAAGATGAATCTAGTAGCTTGGTTCTGGACTGCTTCGAGTGTCTTAATTATGTTTAATTAGAAAGGGTCATATATTGCACTTGCATACTCAAGTTTTGGACGGACGATTGGGTTGTATGCTAAGAGCTTAACAGAGAAAGGTGCAAGGGGGAGATTGCGACGGATGTAGTTCGAGACACGGTTTGCAGAATTAGTAATTTCATTAACATGATTGGCCCATGTAAATTCGTGGGAGATATGAACCACGAGGCATTTGAACGAGTCGCTGAGACTTATGGGACAGTTGTTAATGGTGTATTCAGGAGTTGAAAAGTTGCGACGACGGTGAAATGAAATTAGTATAGTCTTATTAACGTTGAGAGACATCAACCAAATTTTACACCACTCTTTTATATGATGAAGATCGTTCTGGAGAATTGAGGTATCGGAAGAGTCTGTTATAGGGCGGTACAGAATACAATCATCGGCGAAGAGGCGCATTTTCGATGACACATGAAGGGGTAAGTCGTTAATATATATTAGAAACAGAAGTGGCCCGAGGACCGTGCCCTAGGGGACACCGGATAAGACTTGCGTGAACGCTGATGAATATGTATGATGAATTGACGAACTGATGACGGTCTGTTAAAAATGCGTGAATCCAATTAAGAACTGATTGGTGCAGATTTAATCGTGAGAGTTTGAGTAGTAAACGAGCATAAGGTACTTTATCGAACGCTTTTTCGAAATCAAGGCCAAATGCATGGACAGGTACGTTACTATCAAGCGATGACTGAATGTCGTGCAAGAATAGTGTGAGCTGTGTCTCGCAGGAATGACCTTTACGGAAACCGTGTTGGTTAGGATGAAAAAAGTTGATGGACGATAGAAATTTCGCTACCCTAGAGAAAATGACATGTTCTATTAATTTGAAGCCGACGCTTGTGATTGAAATAGGGCAATAGTTCTTGGAACAAGACTTAGTACCTTTAAAAAAATACTGGGATTACCTTGCCAACGCACCAGTCAACCGGTATAGTACCCGTATTAAGAGATTGCTGGAAAATTTTGGAAAGAATGATGCTGGAATGATTCTTCGTGTTTTTTAGTACCTTAGCATTGATTCTGTCAATTCCGGTTGACGATGAATTTTTTAGTGAATCAATTATTTTCACAATGCCAGGCGCGTCAAACGTAATGCTATTCATATGGGCATCAGTGTATGGTAAGATTGTCGGGCATATTGTCAGTGGATTCATCATCAAAACCCGAAGAGAATGTCATGTTTAGGAAATTAGTGACTTCGCTTTCCGGTACAATACTGCCCATGTGATCACAATGCTCTCCTGTTGAGGGTTGATGGTTCGCCAGAAACGTTTTGGATTGCTGTGTAATGTCGAGGGTAGTGTAATGGAAAAGAAATTGCGTTTGTTTGTAAGCGAGTTGTAATGCTTCGTTGCAGCGGGATACTTTTACCATGCTAATGAAGATCTCAAGGATGAACCCAAGGCCTTAGCTGAGCGGAATAGACGTTTTTTTCTTATTATTTAATCTTTTCAAAGTGTTATTGAACCATGGGGAATTTGCGCGCTCAGTTACTTTTATAGTGGGAATATGTAGTTTTATCAAACGCAGCATTTGAGATTTGAATAGTTGCCAATTTGACTCGACGGTCCGTGAGTGAAAAACAAATGTAAAGCGATCGCAGAACTTTGATAGCTCATTATTTATGCTCAAGTAGTCACCTTTATTGTAAAGGGTGAGTGCCTTTTTAGCTCTATTACTTGTGAGTAGATTACAAGCTAGGGAATATAATACTATGGATGACTACGTGATCGCTAAAGCCAGGCAAGTATGTGATATCGGAGACGTTATCGGGATGTGTGGTTAATATAAGGTCGAGAGCGTGGGCGGAGTGGGTGCGCGTTGATTTACTGACTATTTGGGATAAGCCGAAGTTTAGGCATGCGCTCGCGAACTCGCTAGCCAAGTTGTTTCTTGGTAAGGTAGCTGCTATATCAGACCAGTCTATGGAAGGAAAATTGAAATCGCCGAAAAACAGAATGGGCGAACTTAATTGGGTAGGTAGTGAAAATGGTGCACATACCGTCATGGAACAGTGATATAAACGACGAGTCAGCGCTGGGTGGACGATAGCAGATACCAATTACTACGTGTGGGAAGGTGGCTTTGCAGCATACCCAGAACGTTATCTCTAAGGGAGACGTTAATTCAATGGGAGAGCAATGGTGGTGGGCTGCGATGAGAACACCACCACCACGTAGGTTGTACTCCCTGTCTTTACGAAAGATCGCATAATTATTGAAGGCAGGCAGAATTTCTGAATTGTTGATTGACGAGTTGAGCCATGTTTCCGTTAACAGAACTACGTTAGAGCTAGCTGACTGGATGAGATCACATAAGAGGTCACGCTCAGGGATGACACTGCGTATGTTAGTGAATAAGATAGATAGGGGAGAGTGGTTCGGTTAGGAGCAATAAAGCCCCTTGATAATTTGAAAGTAGCGACACTCTCCTCCCCTCCGCGCTTCCTCCTCGATTCTCCTCGACCGCCGGCGGCGCGCGCTGCGCACGGCACGCTATAGCGCCTGGGCTCCTGCGGACGGGCCGCAGAATTCGATGGAGGCGCATGATTTTGGGCCAGTTGCGCGCTCCAGTGGCGTAGAAAATTTTGAAAGATGGTGACAACAGCATGGAGAATGCTGAAGGCAACGTTTATGAGGAAGTTGGTTTCGTCTTAAAGCCGTATGAATGACACACACTGATGTAAAAGGAGCTTTGAGGCGAGTTCTATACTCCAGTTATTTTTTCTGCCTCATGATACGCTGCTTTACTTTGTGCATCAGAACTAGTATTGCTTGTGGCAAATCGCTCTGTGTTTGGCAGTTTTTTTTTGCATGTGCGCGCATGTGCACCGCAGGTATTATATTCAGCGTGCCTTCTTATAATGAATTACTGGTGAGTGCATCGTCCGTCCATGTGTTTGTCTCAATGTCAAAGTAGCTTTTGCGCTGTGGTTTCTGTATTGAATAGGACGGTTGCGCAATTTCAGTGCGATGAAGCGGTGCTGGTAACCACTCATCGCCAACAATAACAGAAGCTGAGTAAAGGTATTTACAGATTATTCTTTAGGCATCGGTGTCAATGAAGCCTAACAAATACTCGGTATACCTATGGGAGAAGGCATTCTATATTTTTCGACAAAAAACGCCTCTGGATAAGGTATTTTGATAGTTCACACCAACATACCATTAAATTATGTAGTAGAATAGTTAAACTGGGATTTTGATTAGCGGGGGGCCCTATTGCCGACGCATTGTAGATTGCGGGCAAGCATGCGGTGGCAACAAGCTCTGCATAAAGGATCATAGTGTCGTTGGCTGCGTCGTTAAACGACCGAGATCATTATTGCTGAAATTATTAGAGGCGGGACAAGGATCAAGCAGCAGCAATCACTTACTATTGTCAGTTCGAGGTTCATGCTGTTGTCGAGGGGGCTTCATGTGCTTCACGACAGGTCGGTGGGAGAAAATTGTTGGAACTGCGTTGGGCTTCAGCTTTTTTTTCTCCAAGTTCTTGTAATATGCGTGGCTGAAATTGGTCTTCAGTGAAATGTAGCTAGAACATTTATCGACGAGTTAATCGTGGATAAGTTAATACAAGTACAAGTGGCTAATACGCTGTAGTGCTAAAATTTATTGCCTACTTTATTGCATTGCTACATTATAACCATATTCATTATTTATTGCTGAACCTTCGTAATCAAAGCGCATTGATACAATGACATCGGCTCGTGTTACATGGATGGAAAAGGTTTACCCACAGAACAAAACCGAAAATGGTGATTGTAGCGCATTCGCTAGTAAAGCGAATATTCCCGGCCTCCGCCGAGAAGTCAACAGCAAGGGTGCGCGATCGCCTCCTGCACATTGCCTGTATCCACGAGAAAACCAAATAATAATCGTAGCCCACTCACGCGTGCATGGCAGCCCAGTTCAAAGAAAATTCAAGAACTCAAAAAGATTACCAGGCGTCCTTAGCTATCGCCTAAGAGACGCGAATGCGAGTCTTGTAAAATCTACTGTAATTCACCTCAATCCACACTAATCCACCTTCACGCACCTTATTCGACCTTAATCCACCCTAATCCTCCTTATTACACCTTGATCCACCCTAAACCACCCTAATCCAACTTAATCCTCCTTAATCGACCTTAGCCCTCCTTATTTAACCTTAATCCACCTTAATCGACCTTAAACCACCTTAATCCAATTATTGAGTCATGAATTTACTTCGCTAATCATTAATAATCTATTATACACAGCTGGACATGATTTTGCTCGCTTCTGGCCTTCACTAGGTCACGTTACTTTCTGTACCTCAAACGCTCACCTTGAAACATATCCAACTAAGGGTCTCGTCTTAAAATGTGGACTAGCTGGCGCTCATCACCTGCAATACCACGGGTGTATACTTCCCACTAATTTTTTCAGGCCCTGCATTCTTTGTATTTAAGTGACTGACACACACATCGAAGCTGTAAATAGCTCCTCTACAAGCTGCTATTCCGATTTTCACTTAAAACTGGCAACGGATCCTAACAATCACGAAAAGTGCAATCGAGAGGCTGTATCTTCGGGTATATTTGTTCAGTGGAAAGCAGAATCTATAATGCTGCATTTCCGATTAAATAACAGTTGACGACGTGCGAGGTGATGGAGTCCCAGCAGAATATTCAGCATTCTGAGGAGAACCCCATTTTATGAAACGTACAAATTGCCGCTACAAAAACGCTAATGAGCAGGCCAGAAGAATTGATAAAATGCAGCATTAGGGGATGCTTTGATATGAGCAATAAGAAAGATGCCTTACCTCGCAAACAATACTGTTCCACGTCGAAACAAAGTTCTTTCGGCCAATGTTGTGCAGCCACTGCTTCTTGCTCAAGCCATCACGCTTTCCTTGCGGTATCCTAAAAACTGCATAACCATCATCACGGTTCTTGCTGCTGTTATATGCGCAACAGCACGGCAAAGCGCTAGCAGACACTGCACGAAACAGCGTGCAATGTTGGCGTGCCAAGCCAACCGAGCTCAGGCGCAAAATGGCGCGAACGAAAAAGCAAAACACAAGCAAAACGCAAGCTCCGCTCGTTTGCAAGAGCAACGGCAGGGAGACCAATCATCGTGCAGGAAAACGGCCGCAAGACCGTCTGCCGCGGAGGGGACTCGCGAGGGGCGAGGTGGAGGTGAGGAGGTCGCGCGCCGGTGGCAGAGTACAAAGAGTGGCGGTACTTTAGAATTATCAAGGGGCTTTAGGGAGCAATGGTTGAGAGACGGTTGTTTCAGAGTCGTAGGTAATTGCTCTCTTGGTCGTTTCGTTAATTTGCTATGTACCAAAATTGGCACACTGTGGCAAGAGTATATGACAAACAGAAATGATATGTCATGACATGCCTGTCATGTAGGTCATGAAACAGCCGCCTACAAGTCTTAACTTGGTAGGTACCAAAATTGGCATAGTATGACAGGAGTGTATGACGAACATAAGTGATATGTCATGACATAAATGTCATGACATGCGTGTCATGTAGGTCATGACACTGACCCATCGAAAAAAGATTAACACTCAATAACCACTGAAATGGATTCGGACGTGGGCACTAAGTGAAGGAAACAGTGAAGGATGGTGGCAGAAGTAATAGTCATGAGCATGACTCAGCAAACATGACAATGACTAAGGGAAATACATGAACACTCAAAAGCCACTGAAGTGGGTTCTGACGTGGGTACTAAGTGAAGGAAATACTAAAGGATGATGGTAGAAGTCATAGTAATGACCATGAGTGAGCAAAAATCACAATGACTGAGCGAAAAAAAGATTAATATCGAAAAACCACTGAAATGGGTTCGGACGTGGGCACTAGTTGAATGAAACACTAAAGGATTGTGGTAGAAGTCATAGTCATAACCATGACTGAGCAAAAATGAGAATGACTCAGCGAAAAAATGATTAACACTAAAAAAAGTCGCAGTTTCACCCGAAAGGCGGAGCATCAATTGCGATAGCAAATTAGTAGAGAGCTATTCGGGAGTAGGGATAGTAATTTTATCGGCTGCACAAACTTGGGCACATTTGCTTATAACTGAATTAACAAGCGTGGTGTTAGCGCGGACAAGTAAACATGAATAGATCACACTTAGTGACCGCAGACAACCACTGTCAAAACGCTGGCAGCAAGTGCAGCCGCCGCAGCGAGCGAAGGTTCGTGCGGTCTATCGCTTCAGCGGAAACAGCGGCGAATGCACAGCGCGTACAAAGGTCAGAGCCGTGTGGAGATCGCTTTTAAGAGACGGTGTGGGCGACCGCCGTAGCCGGGCAAAGTACAGGCGCAGTTATTGGCAAAGTAGAAACTGCCCCCCCTCCCTCTCGCGCTACCTTCCCGCTTTCCTCCTTTCGCGTGGGAGATTTAGTGGCCAGTTCCCTTTGCGCCCGGTTGCAAGATACGCATTTGGTGCCGCAGCACAGCGTCGCCCCGCCTCCCTTCCTCCTATACCCCCACGGCCTTTCGCGCGACGGAAGTCGCCTTTGCTTTCCGGCGTGCGTTCGCTCTCCATGATAGCGCGCGTCCTCCGCGCTCTTTCACTCGCGCATACGGCACGCGGCGACGATTTTATCGCCTAGGTGAACTTGTCTGTGGCGCGAAATGCATTTTTTGAAAAGGGGACAGAAGAGAAGAGACAGTGAAGCCCCAAACTACCAACTGTTTAATGACAGCGTCAGAGCATACAGAAAGAAAGTTAACTTCCGCGCGTGCGCAGAGAGCCAAGGTATGGCAAGGAACTACATGGTCATGATAACATTTTTTCTAGAAAGGACATTTCTGCAGAATACAATGTGATGGATGTGTGACTAACACAATCACACCCTTTCTTTTTAATAAAGTAAGCTTCCAACAACTCCCTCAAAATTTTGTCGCCACTTTTGCCCAGAATTGACACTTGCTTAAAGCGTGGTAGGTCCTACATTGGACAAACGGGACGTTGCATTAATGACAGACTGTGGGAGCATGCTAATAGTATTGGTAAGTGTGACAATGCGCATCTTCCTGCGCATTGTAAGGCCTGTCATTGTGAGCCACCTTTTAAGCAAGTGTCAATTCTGGGCAAAAGTCGCGACAAAATTTCGAGGGAGTTATTGGAAGCTTACTTTATTAAAAAGAAAGGGTCTGATTGTGTTAGTGACACATCCATCACATTGTATTCTGCAGAAATGTGCTTTCTAGAAAAAATGTTATCATGACCATGTAGTTCCTTGTCATACCTTGGCTCTCTGCGCGCGCGCGGAAGTCAACTTTCTTTCTGTATGCTCTGACGTTGTCATTAAACAGTTGGTAGTTTGGCGCTTCACTGTCTCTTCTCTTCTGTCCCCTTTTCAAAAAATGCATTTCGCGCCACAGACAAGTTCACCTAGGAAATATCAGCACCAACTTGCCCAAGAAGAAGTTCTTTTGGGATTTTATCGCCCTTGGACTTTATACGGAACCTGACGGCGACGGCGACGACGACAGCATAAGTACGCTTGAAGTGTCCATATAATTGCTATCGCAATAAAAACAATGGAATGGGTTCGGATGTGGTACTAAGTGAAAAAGAAGGCTAAAGGTTGATGGTCGAGGTCATAGTCATGAGCATGACTAAGGCTTTCGTCTTAAGGTCTCTTAGGTGTAGCTAAAGGAACTCCTGAGGGCTCATGACATGAATGTCATGACATGCGTGTCATGTAGGTCATGAAAGAGACGGCTACGTCTTGGTGCTCTCATGGTCGTTTCGTTAACTTGGTAGGCTCCCCGCACACTGCTTCGCACAACATCGATTCCCACAGGGCTTATGATCTGCCGGATTTTTTATTTATTTATTTTTCTCCCTAAATTTATGGATATGCCCTCTCAAAATTTCTGTTAGCATTTAGTTGCCCATCGCTTTGTTTCATTGTTTGCCGTTGTCCCTTTGGTACTTTGTTTGGTGCACTTTTCAATCAACCCAGTGTGGCCAATCGCCCCTGTGGGTACGAGCCATGGTTTGGGGCAGCAACAACACCCTTGTAGGGGTAGGCTACATTTTCAGGCCACAACTACACCAACCATCATCATTAAAGCAGAACGTGCGAGCGGCTCGAGCTACGTGACCTGACCGTTGGGCGTGCATTTCGTTCCAGAAATTGTTGGGAGCAAACGTCCGAGACAACCCTCCTGCTTAAAGCGTTCCTGCCGAGAGCCGTTTCGCCTCCTCAACCGACAGCCTCTCTCAAGTCCTCCGTGTTCCACCTTCGACCACCGCATCCTTTCACTAGCCGACCTCGCATTACCGAGCAAACATGAGTGAGTGGCTGGCCGAGATATTCACGTCGTCATAAGCGTAGCTTTTGGCTCCTGAAATATGATTCTGTTTTATCGCGAGAGCGGTCATGGGCCACTGGTACGATATGTGTCGGTCTGGCTGTGCATTCTCATGAGCTACATCTCCATGCTGTGACCCCGTGATCACAAGGGAGATAAACTAAAATTTTGGTTGTTTACCCTTCAAGCATAGCTCATAAGGAGCCAGTACGCAACACCTTCCTGGTGGTTTGGGTAGTGTTATGTGTGCTTTTAACAAATTTTGGCAGAAGTGTAGCTGGACAAAAAGCAGCCAGATGATCTGATCACGCCTAGCGTCTCTATAAAGTAGCATATACATTGCATATATAGTACTGAGCGTAGCTTGCTTTCTGTCTGATATTGAAGTATATAAGATGACAGGAGGAATTTGAAGATGCCGTTAATTTTGCGATTTTGTTGATTTTTCGGGCTCTGCACTGCCTGTGCCAATAGATTTAGAAGAGCGCTTTTATCCATAGTGCACGATCTACGTCTACGTGGCCTCCTGGTTTAGTCTTTCCTCTAGTTGTTTATTAGGCAAATATTCTCTTTTAGAAATTACCCACATGCTCCTTACTATAACGCCCGTTGGCCGCATGTGTTTGTATGGGAAAACACGAATTTTCACACAGTATCTCATAAGAACATGTAGAATTATGAATCATGTAGTGGCATCCGACATCAACACAGCGACACAGAGCAGTTCTTTTGTGACCATCAGGGAGGCCAACTTACGGTTGTTTCAGCCGTATTAAGCGGTCCCTTGCAGCGTTTAGTGGCAGGAAACGCTACATTGCAGATAATGATAGACTGTGGCAGAACACGGAAAGTTGCTGGAGCCAAGTGGGTAAGAGGGGGGGGGGGGGGGGCTTTTCGTAACTTATCAGCTGCAACGACAATGAGTTTATCCGCTCATTTCAGAACATCGGAGAGAATACGCTAACAGTGCTCTGGACTATTGCAAGCCTGCTAGCTTTCCGCTGTGACCACATTTGCTTTCGCATTTGCCATATGTGCGAAAGTCTATTTGCTTATCCTGGTCGCTTGCTTACTCAAAGACAACGTTCTTTCTCTAACGGCCACTGATTCTAGTTACCGGTTGCGCCAAAATAATAAATTAATAATAATTTTTTTATAATGTCTGTAAAGCCTTGAAGTACTTCGGCTGTTTACATTTGAATTATCTAGCATAGTTTCTGGAGCCGTCATGCCTGCATCATAGTATATACGACATTTAGTAGCAGTACATCATAAAAATTGCGTTTTGCAGAGAGCGCAATTTTACTCTTTCACCAATACAGGTGGGCATTATTTAGACGAGAAATGAAAATATATATTGTTTGATTAACAAATTGTCAATATTTACAAGTTTAAACATTTAGGGTGCATATCATAGGTTACATATTGTCACGAGCCTCGAGAAGTACTCTTGAAGGTTTCATAAACCGAATAGCAGCTGGATCTTGGAAACCGCGACCGTCGGGGCTGCCTCGAGCAGGGAAGGGGCGCGCGGTCTTCTTCGTTCTCTTGGGCTCGACCCACTCTTGCCCTCGACCCACTACCTACAGGTGGCATTATCCCCCCTTTCGAACAAAAGCATCGCCTCGATGCTAAAAAAAATATAGGCGTAGAAGACAAAGAAGAAGGCAGGTAAAGCGAAAGTACACAAAAAATGTAAACGTCACGCCGACACAGTCAATGAACGAAGAAACAGGCTCCCGAAGATAAATGAAAAGTAGAAACAAAGAAGGCAATGAGAGAAAAAAAAACGAAAAAAAAGTTAAGGACGCGCAATGTACGGCTTCATGCGCACACCATGAACTATGTCTGAGCTCGGTTGTCTTTGTGTCCTACTCCGGGTCTGCGATGTCGTGTCCGGAACAACTTCGTAGTTTACGTCACTGACGCGGCGGAGAACTTTATATGGACCGAAATACCGGCTCAGCAGCTTTTCACAGAGGCCACGACGGCGAACGGGGGTCCACACCCAAACTTGGTCCCCAGGGTTGTAGGACACGTCCCTGTGGCGGATGTTGTAGCGTCGTGCGTCTGCCTGCTGCTGCTGGCCGATATGCAGCCGCGCGAGCTGCCGACCTTCCTCAGCACGCTCTGCGAATTCCCCGGCGTCAGTTGTCAAGAGGTCAGCGTCTTGACACGGCAGCATAGCGTCCAGCATCGTCTGGACTTCGCGACCGTAGGGAAGGCGAAAGGGCGTGAAGCGCGTCGTCTCTTGCACGGCGGTATTATACGCGAAGGTCACGCAAGGCAAGATCCGATCCCATGTTTTGTGTTGGACGTCGATGTACATTGCGAGCATGTCTGTGACCGTCTTATTCAGTCGCTCGGTAAGTCCGTTGGTCTGCGGATGGTACGCGGTCGTCTTGCGATGCCTGGTGTTGCGTAATTCAAAAATTTCGTCCATAAGCTGCGCTGTGAATGCTGTCCCTCTGTCTGTTATTACAGTGGAGGAAGCACCGTGACGCAACACGATGTGGCTCATGAAGAATTGCGCTACCTCTGAGGCCGTGGTTCGTGGGATCGCCTGCGTTTCAGCATAGCGTGATAAATAATCAGTCGCGGCGATCACCCATTTGTTGCCGTCGGCAGACAGAGGAAACGGTCCGAGAATGTCCATGCCGACTTAGTCGAAAGGCGTGTGAGGTGCTTCAATTGGCTGAAGTAAGCCAGCTGGTTTAACGGATGGTGTCTTGCGGCGCTGGCATTCACGACAGCCTTTAACGTACTGTTTGACGCTTGCCGAAAGCCCGGGCCAATAGTACGTTTCGCTTACTCTAGCGAGTGTTCTTGAAAAGCCTAAATGGCCAGATGTAAGTTCATCATGGCAAGCGAAGAGGACGTCGTCGCGCATGTCCCTTGGAACCACCAGGAGGTAATCACGGCTGGTCGAACGAGCATTCTTCTTATACAGGACGTTGTCTCGCAAACAGAAGGACGTCAGCGAGCGAGACAGATGGCGTGGTATGGTTGTGTCGCGGCCCTCTAAATGATCGATGATCGGTCGAATCTCAGCGTCGTCACGCTGCCGTCTGCTCAAGTCCGACGAACTAATGGCGCCCAAGAATCCGTCATCATCCCCTGTTTCCTGACTGGCAGGATCAATGGGTGCGCGGGACAGCGCATCAGCGTCTTCATGCTTACGGCCAGATGGTGATGTGAAATTCCTGTAGCCGCAAGCTCCACCGTGCCAGTCGTCCTGAAGGGTCGCGCATGCTTGCCAACCAACAGAGGGCATGGTGGTCCGTCACTACTTTGAAGGGACGACCATAGAGATAGGGGCGAAACTTGATGATCGCCCACACGACCACGAGGCACTCTTTCTCCGTAGTCGAGTAATTCGCCTCGGCACGGGACAGGCAGCGGCTGGCATACGCTATAACTCTTTCCACTCCATCTTGAAGTTGGATGAGCACTGCGCCAAGGCCAATGCTACTGGCGTCGGTATGCACCTCAGTATCAGCATCATCGTCAAAATGTGCAAGAACGGGTGCTAACTGCAGGCGCTATCGTAATTCAGCAAAAGCCGCCTGTCGCTCACTGTGCCACACAAATGGCGTATCATCCCTTGTAAGGCGAGTCATGGGTTCCGCTATCTTCGAGAAGCCTTCAATAAACCGGCGATAGTAGGCGCATAAGCCCAGGAAGCGCCGGACGGCCTTCTTATCGGCAGGAGCTGGAAATGCGGCCACAGCGGCAAGCTTGTCTGGATCGGGTCGGACCCCTTTGGCACTGACTACATGCCGGTGGAACTTGAGCTCTTCATAACCAAAGTGGCACTTTTCGGGCTTAAGTGTGAGATCTGCCGATCGGATGGCCTCTAGCACACTCCGTAGGCGGTGAAGATGCTGTTCGAACGTTTCAGAGAAGATGACCACATCATCCAGGTACACAAGACAGGCCTGCCACTTAGTCCAGTAAGGACAGTGTCCATCATTCGCTGGAAAGTAGCCGGGGCTGAACACAAGCCAAAAGGAAGCACTCGAAATTCACAGAGGCCATCTGGAGTCACAAAGGCTGTTTTCTCGCGGTCGCGTTCGTCTACCTCGATTTGCCAGTACCCGCTTGTTAAATCGAGAGAAGAAAAATAGTGGGCACGCCGTAGTCTATCTAACGAGTCGTCGATACGCGGCAGCGGGTACACGTCCCTTTTAGTCACGTTGTTGAGCTTGCGGTAGTCGACACAAAAGCGTAGCGTTCCGTCTTTCTTTTTCACAAGAACGACCGGAGACGACCACGGGCTGTTGGAAGGTTCGATGACGCCATTGTCAAGCATCTCCCATACTTGCGTACGTATGGCTTCGCGTTCTTTTGCCGACACGCGGTAAGGCTGCTGGTGTATCGGGCGTGCGTCTTCGTACGTGATGATCCTGTGTTTAGTGATGGAAGTCTGGCGTACCTTGGAAGAATGTGCGAAGCAGGTCCTGAATTCAAGCAAGAGCTTGCGCGGTGCTGTCTGGCTATCGGTGGACGGTTCATAATTGATGTCGAGATGGCGCAGAGACGTGTCTGCTGTCTCCACTACTTCTGACGTGAAACAGTTGTTAACGTTTGCTACTGCGTCTGCAAACGCTAACGAAGTGCCGCGGAACAGGTGTCGGTGCTCGTAGCTAAAGTTGGTAACAAGCAATTGCGAATGACCAGCACGAATCTGTATAACACTTCGAGCCACACAAACACCTTGCTTCAGTAGGTGTTCCAAGTTACTTTCGGCCACCACTTCGCCATCGCGTAAGCCACAGCATGTGACGTCGACGAGGACACTGGCTCGTGGAGGAAGCGTTACACTGTCTGCAGAAACACGAAGTATGTCGTCGCACCTTTGCCCGTCTTGCACGTCGATTGCTCGTTCGGCAGAGAAAGTGATACGACGTTCTTGCAGATCGATAATCGCGCCGTACTCCTGCAGAAAGTCAACCCCAAGAATAACGTCACGGGCGCATTCGCGTAAGACAAGGCAGCTCACTACGAATGTAGGTTCTTGAATATCAACTATACTCGTACAGGCGCCCAGCGGAGTAACGACGTGGCCGCCAGCCGTCCGAATCTGCGAGTTATGCCAGGGCGTGATCACTTTCTTCAGCTGCGTTGCTATTTTCCCGCTTAGTATCGTGTAGTCTGCGCCGGTGTCCACTAAAGCACTCATGGCATAACCGTCAATAGTCACTGGTATATCGAGCGAAAGCCGGTCGTCTCGTTCAGCTGCAGGTGATGGCGGATCGGTATGTTTCCGTAACTGCGTCCGTCGGAGGTCTTCAGCGCTTCGCCCGTCAGCGACCTCGCCCCCAAAGATCGCCTCAGTTAGTTTTCTCGGCGGGGACTGGTTGACCGCTCGGGAGAATAGCGCTGGGGCGGAGGTGAAAATCGTCTCGGAGACGGCGATCGCGACTGCCGCCTGGCAGGCGGTGGCAAGCGCTGCTGAGAGAGGTAGTCCTCAATGTCCCGGGGTCGCTGGCCGTATCGGGGCGGCGGCGAGTATGCGGAAAAGCCTCGAATCCCAAGACGCCGGTATGGGCACTGGTGGTACAAGTGGTCAGCTTCACCGCAATGGAAGCACAGAGGCCGATGATCGGGTGTGCGCCAAACATCCGACTTCCGAGAGGGCGGGCGTCTGTCGTCGACGTAGTGAGCCGCTTGCTCCGAAAGATGGGCAAATGGAGCGGCATGAACAACCGGCGGCGGTGTATACCCAGCGTCGTAGTACGACATCGGCTGCGCCAACTGAATTGACACCGTAGGAGGAGCACGAACGAACAGCGGCGGAAAGGGAGCAGGACACTTCAGGGCTTCCGCGTAGGTCGCACGCGGATATTCAGGAGGTACTGCCGCAGCGTTAGCAGGATGCAAGGTGTCACGAAGCGCCTGGTGCAGTTCGTCCTTGATAATGCTCGCTATGGAGCTTACCCTAGGGTGCGGTGTTACGGCGGCATTTTGCAACTCTTCACGCACGACAGAGCGGATGAGTTCTCGCAGACAGTCACCGTTGCTTCCTATGGCCGTGAAAATGTCAGCAGCAGACATGCTGTTCGCTAGCCGCTCATACATGTTCGAGCGATGCAGTAGCATCTTTTCCATAGTCACGGCCTCGGACAAGAACTCCGCGACCGTCTTCGGAGGGCTCCGTACGAGGCCAGCGAAGAGTTGCTCTTTGGCCCCGCGCATCAGATGACGTAACTTCTTCTCCTCCGTCATTCTTGGATCCGCCCGTCGGAAGAGGCGCGTCATGTCTTCGACGTAAGTGGTCACAGTTTCGTTTGGCAACTGGACGCGGGCCTGAATCGCACGTTCCGCTCGTTCGTGGCGATCAGCACTGGTGTATGTCTCCAAAAGCTGACGACAAAACTCGCGCCACGACGTCAGTTGCTCCTCGCGGTTCTGAAACCACGTACGCGCGCCATCCTCCAGGTAAAAGTAGACGTGTCTGAGTTTTTCCCTGTCGTTCCATTCGTTCACGGAGGCCACGCGCTCGAAGTCGACCATCCAGTCTTCGACGTCTTCGAACACTGTGCCATGAAACGTCTTCGGGATCCGCGGGCTCTCAAGTGTGTACCGGTTCGACATCGTGCTTCCCGTACCGGTTGGGGCGGTTTGAAGGGGAGCGCTGGTCATAGCCGTTGATGTGGTGGGAACTGTAGCGTCGACGACTTCTGGGGACAGTCCCCTGATCCTGCGGCTGGCCCGATGCACGGGAGTGTCGACAGGCACTGGATTCGTAGCGCGGATCCTTGGAGGGGTCTGCAACTTCCGTGAGGACGCTTACCCAGCACCTCCACCAGTTTGTCACGAGCCTCGAGAAGTAGTCTTGAAGGTTTTATAAACCGAATAGCAGCTGGATCTTGGAAACCGCGACCGTCGGGGCTTCCTCGAGCAGGGAAGGGGCGCGCGGTCTTCTTCGTTCTCTTGGGCTCGACCCACTCTTGCCCTCGACCCACTACCTACAGGTGGCAATATATAACCAATGATACATGACACATAAATACATTTGGAACGAATTCTGTGGAGGAAATGAGGTACGGAATATGCATTCCTAAAGTTCGTGACAAAATACATTGGCGTGCTAGTTCCTGAAATGCACAACGAAGCATTTCATTAAAAAAGTCAGCCAAATTAATTCGGCTCAAATACGTTAACTGTAATATGTGCAGTAAAGATAGAAGTCAGAAAAGATAATTAGTTAAATTATGATAATCGAATGATTATGCGTTTCAATTTCTTGTGGATGTAATCTCCAGTAGAGCACTGTACGGGTCGACTTTTGCGGCCCGGGCCCTTTTTTACATTGGGCGGTCCGCCCGAGCCCGATCAAAACTTTTATGGCGAGACCCGGGCCCGGCCCGGGCCCGGAAATAATCTACGTTACCCGCCCGGCCCGGCCCGCCATCCCTTTACCTTAAGCCCGAGCCCGGCCCGAGCCCGACTCGAAACCGGCCCTAACCCGGCCCGAGACCGAAAAATACATGTTTTTCAGAGTTGAGAAGCCCGAGAATAACTCGCAAAAAGCCCGAGCCCGGCCCGGGCCCGCGTCAAAAAACCCGAGCCCGGCCCGGGCCCGGGTCAAAAAGCACACGCCGTGCCCGAGCCCGGCCCGAGCCCATGAAAAAAACTGCTCTACCCGGCCCGGCCCGGCCCACGGGCCGGGCCGGGCCAGGGCTTTCGGGTAAGCCCGAGCCCGTGCAGTGCTCTAATCTCCAGTTCATTAAGTAATGGATCTGAAGGATTAGAATGGTGCTCTTTGCACAGGCAATTAAAAAGTTCTGTTAATAAAAAGCCGGTAGATACCACGCCCTGTGGGAATCGATGATGTGCAAAGCAGCAAGTTAGCGAAACGACCATGCGAGCACCAAGACATAGGCGGCTCTTCCATGACCTACATGACACGCATGTCATGACATTCATGTCATGAGTCCTCAGGAGTTCCTTTAGCTACACCTAAGAGACCTTAAGGTGAAAGCCTTAGTCATGCTCATAACTATGGCTTCGACCATCAGCCTTTAGCCTTCTCTTTCACTTAGTACCACATCCGAACACATTCCATTGGTTTTTGAGTGTTAATCTTTTTTTCGCTGCGTCATTCTCATTTCTGCTTTGTCATGGTCATGACTATGACTTCTACCACCATCCTTTAGTGTTTTCTTCAATTAGTGCCCATGCCCGAACCCATTTCATGGTTTTGCGATATTAATATTTTTTTTTTCGCTGAGCCATTGTCATTTTTGCTCACTCATGGTCATGACCATGACTTATATCACCATCCTTTAGTGTTTCCTTCACTTAGTACCCACGTCAGAACCCATATTTCTGTGGCTTTTGAGTGCTAATGTTATTTCGCTTAGTCATTGTCATGTTTGCCGAGTTATGCTCATGACTATGACTTCTACCGCTATCCTTCACTGTTTCCTTCCCTTAGTGACCACATCTGAACCCATTTCAGTGCTTTTTGAGTGTTAATCTTTTTTTCACTGAGTCATTGTCATTTTTGCTCAGTCATGGTCATAACTATGAGTTCCACCAGCATCCTTTAGTGTTTCCTTCACTTACTACCCACGTCCGAAGCCATTTCAGTGGTTTTGAGTGATCTTTTTCGCTGGGTCAGTGTCATGACCTACATGACACGCATGTCATGACATTTATGTTATGACCTATCACGTATGTTCATCATACACTCCTGTCATACTATGCCAATTTTGGTGCCTACCAAGTTAACACCAAGACTTGTAGGCGGCTGTTTCATGACCTACATGACACGCATTTCATGACATTCATGTCATGACATATCATTTCTGTTTATCATATACTCTTGCCGTAGTATGCCAATTTTGGTCCATACCAAGTTAACGAAACGATAATCAGAGCACAAAGACGTAGGCGGCTATAATAGATAGATGGATACCGTCAAAGTAGCAAATATTCGTCAAGATATGCTTAGCATTTAAAAACAGACTTGCAACAAACTCTGAAAGCATGCGGCGTCGTGCAAGCTTCGGATTGGACGCAAAAGGCTGTACAATAATTGTACATATAGGTTGTTCCAGCTGACGCTATCCAAGGTGTTCAACAAAAGAATGCTGTTAAAAACATTGAGCAAGATAGGATTTTAAGACCTAAGGTGTTCGGTTATCAGAACGCTGATAAGAGAGTGCACCGTACATATATATATATATATATATATATATATATATATATATTTGTCGTTGAGCAGCTTAGCTAACGTTAGCTGGAACGAACGGCATATGCTCGTGCGACACTCCTGCAAGCTGTAGCGGTCGCACGAGAGCAGAATTTTATACAGCGAAGCTTTTTGTATCGATCATTTGTATTACAAATTTCAATGGCCGGTAATTAAACTACACACAAAACGCTGCCAAACCACCTTGGTATCCCCGTGGCCTTAGCGTGGTGCTGCTGAGCTCGCGGTTTCGATCCCGTCCGCATTTTGATGGGGGCGAAAACGCTCTTGTGCTTGGACTTGGGTGCGCGTTAAAAAACCCCAGGTGGTCCAAATTATTCCGGAGTCCCCCACGACGGCGTGCCTCATCATCTCATCGTGGTTGTGGCATGTAAAACCGCTGCATTTGATGTTTGAAAACTTTGCCTGCATATCATTGACGCGTTAGGAAAGCTGTTCGTATACAGAGCACCTGTTTAGGAAATATTTAACAATGGTCGAACTTCCTGTCCATTTATTTTCGAACGCAAATCCACCATAACGTATGTTTGCACCATTTTCATCAAATTCGTTTTAATTGACTGGTGCAATCATTCTAGTAGAGCTAGTCAGCTTTTACGTCTTTCTTGCCTGTAACGTTTTGGAGCGCTTAAACAATTAAATTATTCGGTTTTCCGTTCCAAATCCAACATCTGATTATGAGGCACGCCTATTGTGGGGGACTCCGGAATAATTTGGACCACCTGGGGTTCTTTAACGTGCACCTACATCTAAGTACACGGGTGTTTTCTACATTTCGCCCCCATCGAAATGCGGCCGCCGCGGCCGGGATTCGAACCTGCGACCTCGTGCTTAGCTGCCCTACACCATAGCCACTAAGCAACCACGGCGGGTTTTGGAGCGCTTGATTTAGTTTCTTGAAAGACCATAATCTTTAGGACGGACGCACACAATTTACACTGCCTACACATCGAACCCAGACATTTACACGAAATATAAACAAGATGACACGCTTAGTTCACAACGGACGCCTAGTGTAAATAGGGCGAAAACTAATTTTCAGTAATTCTTAGCACAGCGCACATTTATGTCACAAACGTTAAAATTTCCTTGTACATTATTTTTACCCTGGCTGTGTCACGAAATAATAAATACAGTAAAGTAATGGCGCAAGTATGTCTGCTATAAAACGCTGCGCCGAGTGCAAAATCACATAATCCGACCGAGAGGCACGATACAATACACGTGAATTTCTGCTCGGCGGTAGAATGCGCAGCGATCGTGTTCGCATTCTTGTTTGCGTTCGCGTGTTTGAACGCCGTAAAGGGTACGGCCACGCTAGCGGCAAAAAACGCGCGCGTCATGCCGCGAGCGGCAAGTTGCTGCGCATCAGCGCCTTGCCGCGAGGCCACCGTGGCATGCGCGTCTCGCCGCGCCGCTGCGCGATAAGATCTCGCGCGCTCTCGGAACGCGGAATCACCGTGAGCGAAAAGGGTGGGTGCGATCGGACAGCGTCCACAAATCCCTCCATGTAACAGCGAGAGACGATGATAGTCGATTGGAAAGCCTGCTCGGAGCGGCGGTGGTCCGGTTGCCATGGCTCCGTGACGTCAGCCTCGACGCTCTTGATTGGTCATTCATCTCGCGGCACGCGTCATTTGCTGCAGAAATTGGTCTCGAACCCATTTCGCGCGGCACGCCGCAAAACCCCCGATTCCTGCCGCTTTTGCCGCGCGCGGCATGACGCGCGCGTTCTTGCCGCTAGCGTGGCCATACCCTAAGAGCGACCTAGTTGTAGAAACGCTAATAGTGCTTTGTTACGAGCTGCTGGTTATTCCGAGCAGAGCCGTCGGCCACGGGAGATCGGTGGCCTTGAAGAGGGCCGACGATGCAACCGCAGATGCGGCGCACCATATCACATTTCTTATTGACACGTGTACTTGTTTATATTTCACCGGTGACCGTTTTCAACCGGCTACCAAATGTTAAACGCTATCGCTCGGCGCAAGACGCGCCTTCATTAAAGGGAAACTGAGACATCCACCCAAATGTAGCAATTTGCTACAATGGAAACCCAACCGGGTTCCTCTAAAGAAAGCCTCGCAGTTGAAGAAAAATTTCTCCTGGTCCGGGACTCGAACCCGGGACCACCGCCTTTCCGGGGCAGCCACTCTACCATCTGAACTACCAGGCGGCTAGCAGATGGCAAGGTGAAGTCGAATTTGTCGACAACTCGAAGCAAAGGCAAGTGTTTGAAACACTTGCCTTCAAACACTTGCCTTTACTTCGAGTTGTCGACAAATTCGACTTCGCCCTGCCATCTGCAAGCCGCCTGGTTAGCTCAGATGGTAGAGCGGCTGCCTCGGAAAGGCGGTGGTCCCGGGTTCGAGTCCCGAACCAGGACGAATTTTTCTTCAACTGCGAGGCTTTCTTTCGAGGAACCCGGTTGGGTTTCCATTGTAGCAAATTGCCACATTTGGGTGGATGTCTCAGTTTCCCTTTAATTACTTATCCCCACCTAGCGGATTTCCGCTGAACTGTAACATCAAAGACGCGCCTTCATGTGTCCGAAGTTTGTCGAATGTTATCGATGGTTCTATCCGTAGTCTGTTGTCACCGAATCTGATTGCATGTATGCGCGACGCGAATTGTGTAGTACTTTCTGGAAGACACGCAGGTACCTGTGATTACTCTGGAACCTTCGATGACTCATGTATAAAAGCCGACGTGCTTGACCGGCATATCAGATTTCCACGATCGCCGACAGTGTTCGCCGACTGTGTTCGCCGCTGTCGTTGTTCTTTGACTGTAGCCTATTTTTGTGGGCACAGGTTCGCCCAATAAAAAGCTCGTTGTGGTTCGGCGCACTCGTCTGCAGTTATTATTCGTGGGAAGGTGTTGGTCGTCCAGTTCGCCTTGCGGTGGTGGGTCAAAAATTGGAGGACGCTTAAGCTTCGCTTTTTAGAGTGGAACGCGATAGCATTCAAAGATCCCTGACTGTTTCTCACGTTGCCGGACAACTGCAGCTTATGCAACCGAAATGTTTACCGGGAAACACTGGCGGCGAATGCTATGCACCAACGCGAGCTTCCTGGTAGAAACGCGGCCTCTTGCGTGGGCCGATCCCGAAGATGTGCACAACCATGCCAAAATAATTGTATTATTCTCAGGGTTCCGGTTTTTTTTTTCGCACTTTTAATATTTCAGTCTGAGAAGATTTACCATAAAAGGCATGCGCTGTGGGTGTTTTGTTGCATCACATTTGTTTGTGGATTGTCATTCTCAAAATTCAGAGTAATAGCTTTGTCAAGAATGTAAGACAAAGTATGGCAACATTAGTGATAGAATGGTGTGTCAATATAACCCGCATATACCGCACGTCATATAAGAAGGCGTGGCATATGCACATGCCTAAATATATTCGGATGGCTTGCGTGGTTGGGGATGATTTTCTCGGCCACGGACGCCGGCGCCAACGCCGGGTTTTCTGCGAGAGAAAGAGGGCGACAACTTTATTCGTCAGAGTGGGGAGCTAGTTCATGGGCTCCTCAGGAAGGCCAGATGGCCGCCAGGCGATGCGTGACGGCGACCTCTTCGGCTCGCTCCACGGCTCGGAGTTGCACGTCTGGACTGGAGCTAAGCAGCACTTCCTCCCACGATGAAGGTGAGGGAGAGGTCAGGAGATCGGGTGGAGGGGGATCCTCTTCGCAGTCCCAGAGGATGTGACTGAGCGTAGCTAGCTCGCCGCACAGGTGACAGTACGGACTTAATCTATCCGGGTAAATGTAAGAGTATACGTAGGGGTTCGGGTATGAGTATGTCTGTAACCTGCGCCAGGTGACCTCCTGACGCTTGCTTAGTTTACTGTGTGGTGCGGGTCTAGTGTGTCGTATAAGATGGTAGTACTGGGTTATGCCGTGATATGAGTGCAGGACTTCATTTGAGGTCTCCGGGTACGGGATGCCCACCGCTCGGCTGACGAATCCTCGAGCATGTTGGTGGGCCGCTTCGTTCCCTGGATTCCCCGCGTGAGCCGGGACTCATATCAACTCTACTGAGCGGGGTTGTCCACTGTTTTGTAGTGACTGTAGGAGCTTTAGTGTAGTGTGTGCCACTATTCCTCGCGGAAAGTTTGTTATGGCGGTTTTGGAGTCGCTCATAACTATACAGGCGTCAGTTGAGGCCACGGCCAATGCAATGGTGGCTTCTTCTGCTTCGGTTGGTGTGGCAGCGCTAAGCGAGCTCGAAGTTGTCTGTGCCTTGAGTCCTGGGCCTGGAACGGCGCAAACGGCGTACGTGTGCGGTCGATCACAGTACTGGGCTGCGTCGACGTACGCCACGGCGGAGTTGGTCCCGTACGTCTTGTGTAGTGCCTGGGCCCTCGCTCTTCTTCTGCCGTCGTGGTGGCCGGCGAGTGTGTTTTTGGGCAGGGGTTTGACGGGTTTTCTGCGACACGGGGCCCTTAACGCCAATCGCGATAATAGGGGCGCGCGACAGGTAGTCGGGTCAGAATCTTTCCTCCCGGTCTTATACACCAAGGTGATGTCGAATTACTCGAGTCTGAGTCTCCTAAGGGCTAGGTGATCTGAAGGATCATTGAAGTTTGCCAGTTTACACTTTCCTACTTTGAAGTGTCTGCGGTATATAGAAGGCCGAAATTTCGCCGTAATCCAAATGAGCACAATACACTTACTCCGTAGTAGAATAATTCGCTTCCGTGTTTGACGGTGACCGGCTAGCGTAAGCTATTACATTTTACTTTGCTCTTGAACGACACCGAGACTTATGCTACTTGCGTCGGTGTGGATTTTCGTCTCAGCGTCTTCGCCGAAGTGCGAAAGTACCGGCGTTGACTGCAGCTGTCGTTTCAGCTCCTCAAATGCGTCCTCCTGCCGTGTTTCCCAATCGACGTCGGCTTTTGTGAGATGAGTTAATAGTTCCGCAATTCTTGAAAAGTCTCTTACAAAGCGCTTGTAATAGGCCCATAGGCCAAGGAATCTGCGCACTGCATTTTTGTTGACGGGCCATGGGAACTCAGCGATGGCAGCTATCTTCTGCGGATCAGGTCGGACTCTCGACTTACTGAAGACGTGGTCTACGAACAGAAGCTCTTCGTAAGCGAAACGGCACTTTTTCGGCTTCAGGGCGAGTCCAGATGACTTGATTGCCTCTCGTACCGTCTGAAGCCGCCTCCTGTGATCTTCGAAATTCGTGGCAAACACTGCAACGTCATCCGAGAACACGAGACAAGTCTGCCGCTTCAGTCCTGCTAAGACTGTCCATCAGGCGCTGGAACGTTGCAGGCGCACAGCAAAGTCCAAATGGCATCACCTTGAACTCGAAGAGGCCGTTTTATTGGGCTAACCTGTGCCCCCAAAAATAGGCTACACTCAAAGAACAACGATAGCGGCGAACACAGTCGGCCATCGTCGAAAATCTACTCTGTGGATGAAGCGCGTCGGCTTTTATATATGAGTCATAGAAGGTTCGAGAATAATATCGCTGGTGCCCAGAAACTACTCCACAATTCGCGTTGCGCATACAATCAGATTCGGTGACAACAGACAATGGGTATAATCATGGATAACATTCGAGAAACTTCCGATACACGAAGGCGCGTCTTGCGCCGTGCGATAACTTTTAACATTTGGTAGCCGGTGAAATATAAACAAGTACGTATACGTGTCAATATCTTATTGCCGCAATGTCGTGCGAATAGCCAACACAGAATGAGGAGCACTATAGTGTACACACTGTTGTGTATTGCTCAGTGGCAAACTTGATGCTTCATTTCCATTTCTTTTTGGTTTCTTAAAAAACTTCAGTCACCCAATTCACAGTCCATATAAAAAATCCACTCCAGCAGTCATCAGATTCGACGGAGTGGATGCCGATTTCTCCTGCATAATTTATTTATATACAGGAGGTCCAGTGGAAAAGCATCCGCTTAAGAAACTTTAAAAAGGCATGCCTGGTAAGGGAGGGCATCAGCCCTGACCGTTTCCTCGTGGTCTGCTTTCCAAGCATCGACCATTGCCAGCACAATGTCGCCTAACTTAGGTGATATCGGGAAAAGCAGCGTGTTCGGTATAACATGGCAGGTGGTCAGCAGCAACGAAGTACAGAAAAAATGTTTACCACAAACTTTATTATCCTTGCTGAATGCATGCATATTTTCTTTTTGCTTACAGCTGAAATGTCTCAGGTGTCCGAGATGTCCTGTAAGTGTTACCTGCTTCAAACCGCATTGTTTGCAGCTTCATTTCTATTTTTCTTGACGTATAATCCCAGTAGCCCTTACATTTTACTCGTTGTAAGTGTGGTATGTAAGACATAAGGTATGGCTGGGACAAACTAGCCCATACAAAAACAGTAGAATGTTACGAGTTATATAGTCAAAAATTCATTGTTCAGCCTGTACGCTACTATTCTTGGCACGCTAATTGTTTTCCATCGGGTGCAGTTGACGAACGACCTAGTGTGGTTAAAGTCCACGTACTTGATTATCATTGTGTTGGTTTGTCCCGACTTCACCTGCTACGTCATAATTACTGAAATAAGAAAGTAGTACTTCCTTTGTCGCCCGGTTGTCAGCAAAGCGGTCAGCGTGTGTTTGTTTCGGCTGCCTGTTTATTCTGCGAGATTACGTCTAGAAGGGGTAGGAATCTGGTCAATACTGCATACTGCGTTCACTCAACGTTAGAGTACCGATATGCAACTTTCTTAATAAATCCGCAGCCATGGCGCAGGAGCCACCAGCCGGAGGCAAAGGTATTTCGAGCCCTCTTAAACGACAATCTTTTTTTGACGTACTCACCCGGAGAATTGCTAACTTTTCTTCCATTATTTTTGTTTCAGAAATGTAAGTCTCTTGTTTGGTACTTCTCGTGAGATAGTGAGAGAGAGAGAAGATACAAAATTTTCCGACAAATTCATAACGAAAAAGTGCCATGGACTAGGCTAACCGGTTAGTTAGGTAACTATACGAGTTGAAGAATGCCTTAGGTCGCATAGGAATATCCTCAGACCCAAATGAATACAGCTCGGAAACATAATCGTTTTTTAAGTCCGTTATTGCCGAAAGACATGTTGGGAACCCGAAGAAACCTTTTTTTTAACACCTCATCTACGTGCCGAAGGCAGCGTACATATGTATCTAGGTGCACAGCTAACCGTCTCAATGTTCTTTTTTGTCAAATGAGATTTTATTGGCCACACGCCGTGGTTGTTTAGTGGTGATGGTGTTGGGCTGCTAAGCACGAGATCGCGGGATCGAATGCCGGCCACGGCGGCCGCATTTCGATGGGAGCGAAATGTGCAAACACCCATGTACTTAGATTTAGATGCACGTTAAAGAACCTCAGGTGGTCCAAATTATTCCGGCGTCCCCTACTACGGCGTGCCTCATATCCAGATCGTGGTTTTGACACGTAAAATCCCATAATTAAACTTTTTTTCAAAGATTTTCTTGGCCCAAATACAGCAAGTGCGGCATCGCGTGTTAACTGCCCATATTGACGCTGCATCCCAGATTTTCTTGTCACCTTGCGTTATTCGAAACGCAGTTATTTCACGGCGGTTTTTGTTGTCTTTGGCGAGACAACCATCTTGGTCAAACCGGTGCCACTCATTACAACAGCTGATGGAGTAACGTACGGGATAAGTATTTCAGACCATCGTTCACGAGTTACTTTTGGAACGGATTTAAGGCAATGTGCTTCCTAATGCACCAGATGTTTGCCGTACGAGCACATATAGTTCTCTCGAATAACTACGATTGACCACTTTCGAGCGCTCCAGAGCGCTCTCCTGGTGCGCTCTACATTCGGTCCTGACGAAATAGAGCGCTAGGAAAACGTTCGCCTGGTTAATTCAGAGCGCTGCGCTCCACGTCAGAGCACTCGGAGGTGCTTTGAGCTGAGAGCGCTACAAAGGTCATTCAGAATCTCGATTTGGTCTGTGTCTATTTGAGCGTTCGGATAGTGCAGGCTTTCTCTGCCTGCAATTTCGAGAGCGCTCTACACCGTCGTGAACCAAGTTCGAGCGTAGTATGAACCAGTCTCATTAGGCGTACACTCGCTGTGGTTGTTCAGCGGCTATAGAGTTGCGCTGCGAAGCGCAAGACCGCGGGGTCAAATCCCGGCCGCTGCGGCCGCATTTTGATGGGGGTGAAACCCAAGAAAGCCTGTGTGCTGTGCATTGGGTGCACGTTACAGGTCCCCAGGTGGGCAAAATTATTCCGGAGTTTGCCACTACGGCATAATCCCACATAATCAGATCGGGGTTTTGGCACTTAAGGCCCCAGAATTTATTTTTAAACTAAATTATCATAAGATACCCTTTCTTGCTTCATTACGCGCACATCTTTAGGCGCACTAAAGGTAGCCATACACATAATTCAAATCAGCGCAAAGAACGACGGCATGGCTAAGAGGCGCTGCCTAACAATTGAAATTCATTAGGACCGAAATTTAAGGGGCTGCGCGCGCATATATTACGTGACACCATGGAATACACCAGCAAGGAGCTGCTGCGAGTCATTCTAACATTGAGATAGAAGGTTCAGATAGGCAATTATCATGACGCCTTTGTATATGAAAAGTTTCTGCAAGTTGACGCGTTTTCTTCGTTATTGTTCTTCATGATCTGAATTCGAATAAAGGAAGCCTTGCGTTACAGTGTGCTTCGAGATGTGAGGTAGGCGTTCGGTTTAATGTATTGCTGTATTTACGCACTTGCCAGTTTGGCCGATGTAGGCTTTCTCGCAAGGGAGTGGGATCTGGTAAAGCTAGATTCAAAATACGGGGCGGATCGCTTCTCAACCGAGTGTGGCGCGCAGTGAGCTGCAACAAATCAGCGGCTTCCTTGTGTGAGGCGTGCTCCCTGAGCCTCGTCATGCTCATCCGCACTCGTGCAGTGAATCAAGGTTCAAACGATCTACACCTCTATTCCGACTAGTTCCTACCTTATTCTCCTGAAGATACAATTATGAGACATAATCGCTTTTCAGACTGGTTGTTATTGTATGCTGGAATGTTACGAACGTGAAAAGAAAGTTCTTGTTTATATACCACAGTTAGAGGAAAAAATCCGAATCTCCATGTGCATAAAAGAAGTAACGCGATCTCCTCAAGTTTGCTATGGTGAATACTACATTTCAGTGCCGAAACACAATTACTAAGATGGAACTGCGTGTAGTTCATTGCCATGTTGCTGCTGCATCTCCGGTTTTCACGCCCTCTCTGGGAATTCGAAGCGCAACTGCAACGTCGCTTACCGCGGTCTGTGACAACACAGAAGTCTTGATCATTTTAGAGACAAAATTCTCCAAAGCGGATGACAAGAACACGAGTAAACCGCTTCCGCAATGTTCTACGTGCATTGGACTTAATATCGAGGACGAATATTTTTGAGCAATCGCTCCCGAGAAGATTTGGAAAAAAGATTGCAGGCAATGTGCTATCCAATGAACAAAGGGTATTAAATTGTACATGGGCCGTAGGTGACGCGCCACTCCTCCCCCTCTGTTCTTGCCAACCTCCTCCTCGCACTCTTTCTGACCAACGGTACAGTGAGATTTCCTGCCTTCTTCCACATCCTTGTAGCCAAAGACCCGCCTTACGTTTTCGTGCTGAGCACCTCCTACTTTCTTGTTCTCTTACTTTTCTGGTACGCGGCGCACTTCCAGTGGCGGTATTGTGGGTTCTGAATTTCACAATCATCCAGGTCCCGAGCAACAATCGGTTACGTTGTAGGCAGTGAATCTTTAAAAAAAAAAAACACGCATTTGTACATCTGACCTTGGTGACAGCTACCTAGATAACACAAGGTTTGTGTCCTCCGCTTTATGAAGTCATATTGTATGGCCGAATCTCATAGAATCAAATGGAATGCCGCCGAGTAAGCTGCGGTGATTTTGACGTCACCACTTTCGTCACGCGGGGTTTGGCAGAGAAAATATCGACATTAGTAGCATGACGTCATAACGCTGAGTACATAGACCTTGTGAAATCTAGGTGAACTCTGACTGAATCGTTGCTCTTTTGAGAGGAAGGGCGCACGGGCTTCAGTTTGAAATTTCCTCTGTTCTGGTGCCTTGTTTGATACTTTGCAGGCACGATTGGCTCCGCGTGGTATACGGGTCGCGCTGATCTCTTAGCAATGCCTAAATCTGCTAAGGGCCCGTTATTTCTTTATTTGCACCAAACTATAGCTGGCATTGGAACGTTTGTGCTGTGACTATGACGCTGCTTTTGGTCAGGACCCGCCTCGCGGGTTCGATGCCAAGTCACCGCGGCCACATTTAGACAGCCCCCAACGTTCAAGTTGACAAGCAGTATAGCACTATAAATGGAATGAAGGCAATGAAGCATAATCATTAACATAAGGTGCAAGTTAAACATTCTCAGGGGGTTAGAATCAATCTGAAGAACTCCCTTATGACGTGCCTTAACCTCATATTGCAGAAAGATCCTCCACTCGACGCTGCACCTCGTCTCAAGAAAGTAGCTCGCTCCTCGACAGAAGTGGCCATTTGGAGGGAGAGCTGTTAGTCGGGCATCATGTTAGAACCCTGTATTGCTTTGGGGTGTTAAACCCGCGGCACTAATCTAGGATCGCCACGAATCGAAAAAAAAACTAAAAAAACCCACAGAATTAAAACTACCTTAGCTCATATGCCTCGCATCCACTTTAACTGTAAGACGAAGAAAAAAATTCACAGCCCTTCGACTACTGTGAAGATGTAAGCCAGCGACGCTGGGACTACGGTGGTTCTGCTGCAGTGCATATTGCCCCCACTATGAGAATGGCCGTATCATCGTTGGGCATCATCCAACCGAACATGTCGATCATGAGCGTTTCGATGTCTTTCGAGGGCATTGCTGGGGGAACGTTCCGTACACAGTCGCGATCACCGTACCGTCAAAGCGTTTTAATAAACACGGATACGCCAATCGCGCCTCGCACACAAGCGCTAACGCGCTCACGTGGTCGCCAGGGTGACCTACGTGACGTAATGAAGAAGCAAACTTAAGATCCGGCGAAAACCGCGGTATAATGCCCACTTTTTTTTTTAGAATCCTAAGTTTGAAAACGCCGCCTACTGTATGCGTTTTGATAGACTCCATGTGGTGGCCCGACCTGTCTAAAATTGTTGTAGACTACACTTCCGGTTTTCTACGGACGCAATCTCCTGGAACCTAGTCTATCACAGCTTCGCTGTAATAAATTGGGGATGGGTGGACAGACTTGCAACAAAGAAGACACGAGCGCTCAGTCATAGGTAAACGTCAAATTATAACAACGAAAAAAAAAGAAAACAACTTATTTAGAATGCCAGCACGGCTGCTTGCGCGAGAGCGAAATTTAAAACAATGTTAGCAACTAACCATTGGTCGATTTCGGCAAAAGAAGGTAAATAGAAAAAAAAACAGGCAGAAGAGCATACAAAAGCGCGGTTCAGCTCAGAATGCTCGCAGAAATCTGAACTTTTCGGTATCACCGACTGTCATGTTTCTCATTCATTTGCTTCTACTTCAACTTCGTTCTTTAAGATTTTTTGTTGCCCTCCATTATTAGTGCGCAGTGTCCCTTTATATGTTAAAACTTTGGCACTTTCGCATTTAGGACAGTCTCTTTTAGTATTTCCAGGTAAAATTGGTTCCGAGTAAACGCTTGTGGCGTCGTCTTCGTCTGCTGTCCTATTAGCGATTGCTGCGAAATTTCACTTTGTATAAATTGGTTATGCATGAGCAGTGTATACCGCTGAAACCATCTTGACAAAGGCTCAGGTCTAATAACTGTCCAATTTCCTCATTTATAATAGCCATTATATATTATCTGCGCAGACGACGCACGCACCTACCTGGTTTTTTAGCGGATGTGACGTAAATGTCAGCACTTGGCCTCCAAGATTATCACCCTGCCCTTTAATCTCGGAGGTGATGCCGCGGAGCATCGCTGGTGTTCTAAACTTTCTGGCTCGTTCCTCATTTCTTGCCGAGCAGTAATGGCAGCTTTCGCTTAGTCACTAATAAGGTAGGAGCGACAACGTGTCACGCGTATCTTTTCCATCTCTTTCGCCAATTCGCAGAGTCTGGATACATTCCTCGGTCTCTATGGACGGGGTGATCTACCTGTAGACGTTTCTTAGTGGCACCAATGGCTGGGTCTATGTATGCATAAATGAATGAGCGAATGAATAAATGAATTCTGAGGTTATGCGTGCCAAAACCACCATTTCATTATCATATCATAAGAAGCCTACAAACACCAAGTACAGCATGGACAGCGCAGGGGCAATACTTGTACTTAGTAATTGAATTAAAGAAATGAAAAAATATAATGCAAATGAAAATGGTTGAAAAAACAACTATCCGCAGGTGGGGAACGATCCCACGTCTTCGCATTACGCGTGCGATGCTCTTACCAATGAGCTACCGCGGAGCCGTTTTCCCATCCACTTTCTGGGGTATTTATGTTTTACAACTAGAACTAATGCTAACACTAACTAGGTGTTAGCCAGCCCCACCACTCACAAATCTAAGCGGCGAATGTCGAGCATCCTTTCTGCCGCAGGCGTCACGAGCACGTGATCTTTTTGGGTGATGGCAACTGGTCAATAACCCACATATGCTACCTTGGTGTCATTGTTGGTTGGCTTCTTATGATATGATTAATTTTAATTACATAACGAGGGCTCGAATCCTAAAACATTGATGATCAGGTAGCATATGTGGATTTATTGACCAGTTGCCATCACCCAAAAATATCACGTGCTCGTGACGCCTGCGGCAGAAAGCATGTTCCACATCTGCCGCCTAGGTTTGTGAGTGGCGGCGATGGCTAACACTCCCAGTGTTAGTTCTAGTTCTAAAACATAAATACCCCAGAAGGTGGATGGGAAAACGGCTCCGCGGTAGCTCATTGGTAAGAGCATCGCACGCGTAATGCGAAGACGTGGGATCGTTCCCCACCTGCGGACAGTTGTTTTTTCAACTATTTTCATTCCCATTATATTTTTTTCATTTCTTTAATTGAATTAGTAAGTACAAGTATTTCCCCTGCGCTGTCCATGATGTACTTGGTGTTTGTAGGCTTCTTATGATATAATAATCAAATGGTGTTTGTTAAACTTGGTTGTTAAACTGGTATTCTTTGTCTTAAATAAATACAATATTTGATGCTAGGGTTTCATGCTCCAATTCCACGTTTGGATTATGAGACACGTCGTAGTGGGGGACTCCAGTGTATTTGTGAGTACCTCGGTTTCTTTAACGGGCACCCAAGGCCCGGTACGAGACCGTTTTTGCATTCCACCCCCATTGAAATGCGGGCCTGTGATTGAAGAATTGTCGTATGAGATCAGCGGCCCAATATCAATGCTTCTCATGACTACAATAATTCTCATTGAAAAGAGGCGCACGGTTGCCATCGTTTTTGGTCATGTGCGGTATATGATATTTGAATGGGAGTTTCTCCAACGCACTCCAGTCCAACCCCGAATATAGTTTCCCATATAAGTTTCTCATAAGCGTGTCGCACTGAATTTTTCCATTCTAACAGTGACAAAAAGTTCGTGGGCACAGTGGTTATCCTGCTTTTCTTGATCGGGGCACTGGCTTTCATCTACTTGTCCGGATCATCCTCTGAAGGTGAGTGAGAGACAGTTCGCGTTGATCCCACGAACAGTGAACACATCTTCAGTGACTTCTAGCAAATAGTTTCTAAACAAGACTGTCACGTCTGTGCACCAGGTTGTGGCTGCCGACGATTTATTACAAACAAGGAAACATGAACATGTTAAGCGGCAAAGCTTAGGCGTTGGAGTCAACAACTAGCCAGCGTTCGATGACAAGCTCGCGCTCGTGCCATCACGTCCCGTGCATTCGCGCGCGCACTTCGTTGTCGCCTTCTTCAAGCGCGTCATGTCAGTCCAGTGGCGCACCGACGGTTGGGGGGGGGGGAGGGGATTCGGGGGTTGTAACCCCCCCCCCCCCCTTTTGTTTAACCCCTTTTCTTTCCTTAGGCATTTGAGTACTGCAATTAAGATGTACGATGCGCAATCGTCTGCACACTCGCAAAAAGCGCATTTTTTGACAATTCGCCGTGAAGAAATCGAAATTAGTGCTGTTTAGATGGTATTTTGAGGAGGAGGAAACACTTTATTAAAGACCCGAAATGAATGCGCAAAACACTGTTTGGCCTGATAGCTTAATAGCTAGTAGCCGGTCCAATATTGACTTTGCATACAGGTTATGTACAAGGAGAAAAACAAGCAACGCTCACATGTAACATGTCCTTGAAATGTAAGCATAAAGTGTTACTTAAAAACACACTATACCAAATTCTAACAACCACAGATTCATACTTACGCAATTCAACAATTCTCCGAAGGAAACAAACATTTCACAACCCAAATCAAATGGGAAAAACAAAGAAAAACAAAAATACAAAAAAGAAAGAACAATCACGCAGCAGTAACAAGACATTTCACCGTTATGTTTGATTAGATAAGTAATACAGTTTGCAACTCATCTCAATATCTCTAGCTACTTTTATTTCTATTGGTAGCTCATTCCAAACTTTGGCGCCGGCAAACTGAATTAGCCGTTCACCGTACAAGTTACTACATCTTGGTAGGTTAAAATTGAGATTAAAAGCATGCCTAGTATCATGGTTTGGGAAAAAGAAAATGCTCGACGGTAATGAAGAATTAGTTTGAATAATGTTGTTTATCGTGATGCAGATCTTATAACTTCGCAATGACATAAAAGATAAAATACGAAGCTCTTCAAAAAAATTTGTGCTTGATAGGCAGAATGCGCTGGAGCTAATAATCTGTAATGCCCGTTTTTGAAGACGCAGTAAAGGCGATAAGTATGTCACATATGTAAGTCGCCAAGATTCAATGCAATAGCTAATGTGAGAGTGACAGAACGAAAAGTATAGAGATCTAAGCACGGAAGATGGAAAATACTGCTTGGCTTTTATCAGAGTGTAGCACCCGAACGCTAATTTCTTACATACATTGGTGACGTGGTCCTTCCAATGTAAATGATTATCGAAAAGAACCCCTAAGTATTTAAACGAGAATCAAGTTAGCGAACAGTCAACCCCCCCCCCCCCCCTGGCAGAGATCCTGGGTGCGCTACCGTGTCAGTCCTTCCTCCCTTGGACGAAGCCTCCATAGCGGTGTGGAGGACGCCTAAGTTCAGGTGGTCGCAGTTTCCGGATGGTTCCTGCTTGTGACGTCGAGGTCGACGGTTGCAAGGAAGTACTGTCTTGCCTGTCGAACGAGTCAGGCCGTTGAACCGTAGAATTCGACGGTGTCTCTTCTGACGTGGTGCCTGAGAAATCGTCTGCTATTCTCCAATCTATCGGTGATTCGGTTGCTTGTCCGGTCTGGCTTGTCTTCTTCATGTAGTTGAGGTGACGCAAAACCTTTCCTTGGTCGCTTTTTACCAGCCAGGATGGTGGTCCGACGCGGCACAGTATTTCGCCTTCAATCCAATCCAGCTTTTTCAAAAATTGACGGATGAGTACTCTCTCCCCTACAGCGAAGCGACGTTATTTCGGTAATGTCTCCTGGCCTTGAGGGATTTGTATCTCCGTCTCCCACTTGAGCAGATCAAGAGTGCATAGAAGTTCTCGCCCGACCATGGCTTTCGATGGTGTCATCCCTGTGGCAGTGTGTATAGTTGTGTGCTGTCGATACAGGAATCTTGCAAGACGGCACTGTATGTACTTGTCTGCATCCCTCAGGAGTGCTCTCTTCAGCTCTGCCACATAGCCTAGCCGTTCGTTGCAGGGTGGTACGCTGGTGATGTTATGGCCGGATTGCCATTTGCCGTGTAGAACTGCTTTATCTCGGTGGAAATAAAGGCTTTTCCGTTGTCGGAGACGACCTTTCAGGGAATGCTAAACGTTGCAAAGAGGCTTCAGAGCACATCGATGACAACCGCGGATGTTGCTTGCGTCACGTGCCGAACTTCCACCCACTTTGTGTGTGCGTCCACAACAACCATGTAGGTGCGCCCGAGTAGTGGTCCCGCGAAGTCAACGTACACCGTGTGCCATGGTGTATGGGGACGGTCCCAGGTGGCAATAGGAGCTTTGGGTGGGCTATTCTGCGTTGAACGGCATTCACGGCACTGTCGCACCGTTTCTTCGATCACCTTGTCGATTCCGGGCCACCATACGTAGCTCCTTGCGCCCTTTTTCATGGCTACCATGCCTCGGTGACCAGCATGTAGAAGTGCCAGGACGTGAGATCGTGCTGAGTTTGGTATGATCACCCGTGATCCAAGTGTGATGCACTCACGATGAAATGCTACTGCGGTCGCTCTTCGTCGGTAAGGCGCGAACTCCTCTCCAGTGAGTTTATCCACTAAGCCATTCTACACTGCCTTGCACAACCTCTGCAGGATGCTGTCTTGTTTTGTCAGACGTGCTATCTCTGCAGCAGTAAACGGAGGTCTCGACAGAGCTTCAAACAACAGTACGTCGCCTGGTGGCCAGGGTTTATCGAATCGTTCTGGTAATGGTAATCGGCTCAACGCACCTGCATTTTGATGGTTCTTGCCATGCCGGTAGACGATGTTGTAGTCGTACACCGATAATTTGATACACTATCTGGTCATCCGTGGCGAGAGGACTTGAGCCGTTGGCTTTCCTGGACCTAGTATGCCGAGCAGCGGTTGATGGTCCGTGACGAAAGTCACCTTTCTTCCCGCAATATACTTGTGGAACTTTTGCGCTGCAAACACTACAGCGAGGCCTTCTCTGGCCATCTGAGCATAATTGCGTTCGGCCGACCCTAGCGTCCGAGATGCGAAAGCGATTGGCGCCTCTCTATTCTGGTCATCACGTTAAGACAGAACAGCTCCTATGCCGTACGGTGAAGTGTCACATGAGACGGGAAGCTCCTTCTGTTCGTCGTAGTGTGCGAGTACGGTCTGACTGAGAAGCAATCTGTCAGACCGTACCGAATCGAATGCTTCTTGATGGTTGGTCTCCCATCTCCACGTGGCGTCCTTCTGCAGGAGCTGGTAGAGACAGCTGGCAATTGTTGCCCTGTTCTTCAAGAATCTGTCGTAGAAAGCTAGCATTCCGAGAAATGATTGAAGTGCTTGCTTGCAGTTTGGTGCTGGAGCCTCTGTTATAGCTCGGACTTTCTCTTCGTTGGTGTGGACGCCTGTTTCGTCGATTCGGTGTCCCAGAAAAGAAACTTGTCGCACTGCAAAGAGCACTTGTTTTTGCCGAGCAAAAGATTGTACTTGCGCAGCCTCTTCAGGACTTCTTCCAGTATCTCCGCGTGTTCCGTGGTGTCTTTCCCACTGATGATCACGTCATCTACGCACGCGCAAACGGCTGTGATGCCAGAAAGCATAGTCTCCATGAAGCGTTGAAAAATGGCTGGAGCCACAGAGATTCCGAAAGGCAACCGTTTCACCTTGTAAAGCGCGCGCGCCCTTCCAACGTGTTCAGGGTCAATATCTCTGCTGTCTCTGGCGTTACGTGAAGTTGCTGGTAAGCCTGTGCCAAATCCAGAGTGCTGAAGACCTTGCCTCCTCTCAAGTGGCTGAGGACTTCATCTGTAGTGGGAAGTGGGTAATCTGCCTTCTTCGATACTTGATTCACTGTGCAATGGTAGTCACCGCATATTCTCAACGAGCCGTTTTTCTTTCGAACAAGTACGAGAGGCGTTGCCCAATCCGAATGCTGCGCAGGCACAATTATGCCTTGACTTTGCAGTCGATCCAATTCAGCTTCTACATCTGACCGCAGCGCAACACGAACCGGCCGGACTTTTAGAAACTTCGGTTTCGCTCCTTCCACGAGTTCAAGCTGTACCTCAGGGCCAACGTGTCCTGAGATGTTCTCGTCGAACACAAACTGGTACTTGTCCAGAAGCTTGGAAACAAGTTCGTCGTCTGATACGTCGTTGATGCGCGTGATCTGTATACCCAGATGAGGAAACCAGTTGCGTCCAAGGAGGTTACACCCTGCTCCCTTGATGGCAACCAGCGGTAATGTCAGGGCCTTGTACCTGTGCGTTACAACCACCGTTGCACATCCGAGAACACGAAGGGCCTGGCCTGACCAGATGCGTAGGAGGATGTCTGTCTCAAGCCGTGGTGGTTCATCTATCCACGTGTACTTGAACGTGGCCTCACCGATGAGTGTGCAGGTTGCACCTGAGTCGACTTCGAACTCTAAGGACTTGCCATGTACGCGTAGCTGAGTCATGACCTTCTGCGTGTTGGACGCGTCGATTAAGGTGTTGAGCTCGTAAAGTGCCGCGTCTGGTGAATCCTATTGAGTCGTGACAGGTGCTGAGGCCGTTGTCGAAGTTCCTTGTCGGGGATATTTGATGTTAATGTTCTTGTTCGTTCTTGCCTCTTACCGTTTTTTTCAGGCACGTCTTTTCAATGTGGCCGCGTTTCTTGCAGTAGTTGCAGGAAGCTGTCTGGAACTTGCAAGTGTCCGGACTATGTTGCGTGTCACAGCGCCAACAGCGTTCTTTCTTCTTTTGGCAAGAGGTACTCGAGTGACCTTGGTTTTCTGTCTTGGAGATGCTTGTGCAGGCTTCGTGAATCTCTTTAAATTCCGCTTTCACGTTTCTCTGGTCTTCGACGGCGTTCTCAGCTCGCAGTGCAATGTCAAAGGCTTTCGTGAATGTCAAGTCCTTTTCCGCGAACAGCCGTTGCTGGACCTGCTCGTTCCGAAGACCGCAAACGAAACGATCACGCAGCATTATCTCAAGAGGAAGGATTGTTTGATTGGCCTCAGCGTCTGCGCTTGTTCCAAAATTGCACTCTGCTGCTAGCCTCTTGAGCACTATTTCATTGTGCCGTTGGTCCCTTCGTTGGAAGCGTGCCCTGCAGAAGGCTGCAGAAGGTTGCGGATCCAAATGAGCCTTGAGCATCTCAACTATGTCATCGTAGCTCACTTGGTTGGGCTGCTTGGGTTGAACGAGGGCGCAGACGATGTCGTAAGGCTGTTCTCCGCACAACGTCAGCAGATGAGCACGTTTTTTGGAAGCGTCCATAATGTCGTTAGCCTCGAAAAAGAACTGTATCCTGCCATACCAGGATCTCCAGGAGCCCGAGCTGCCACTGAATTCGGGTAGCCGACCAAAGTCAGGCGCCGCCATGTCGTTCCATTCCTTGACGTCGGTGAACTGCCGATGAGTCCGGAGTCTTCCTCGTCGCCAATTGTCACGTCTGTGCAGCAGGTTGTGGCTGCCAACGATTTATTACAAACAACGAAACATGAACATGTTAACGGCATAGCTTAGTCGTTGGAGTCAACAACTAGCCAGCGTTCGATGACAAGCTCGCGCTCGTGCCATCACGTCCCGTGCATTCACGCGCTCTTCGTTGTCTTCTTCTAGCGCGACATGTGAAAGACACCAAACAAGGTTAATTACTTTAATTAAATGCTACAAGTGGATACTGCTGTAACGAGCTTCCCTGAGCCCAGGAATTTCGAGAGTGGGCTATAACTTGTGCACTTGCCCTTGCACAGCTAATGTTGACGGGGACGGCGGTGGCGAAGATGACTCGTCCGGGACAAACCAAGGACCCTCGGGAACCCCCGGACTTTTCGTCACAAAGGCAACATCGACACCGTCGACCAGATCGACGCCGCGCCGCCGGACCGTATTTGTCGTCACCACATCGCCAACCCCAGACATAATCCAAGGTAAGTGCATGTCTTTCATGCCATGAAAGATCCGAAGCCTGTTTGTGGGCCACTTTTCGCTCCCATAGAATTGTTCTTTAGATGTGCAGTCGATTGGGAATAGCTTGTATCATGCATAATTAGGTGGCTCTATTGAGCGCCGCATACTTTCCATTGCATCACTCGCATTGACTCCACACTCATCGCTACTAAAAGCACAAAGTGACGATTTCAGTCTTTCGATGGGCACTATCGAAAGAATCTATCGTGCCCTCGAAGGCCTTGCTTGCTAGGGAAAATAAATTCCCGCGGAAAGTGCTGCGTTCGTGAGTACGTAATTTTATATGACACACGCCACGGTATCCCAGAGACGATGGAGTTGCACTGCTGAGCTCGAGGTCGCGAGTTCGATCCCGTCCGCGGCGGCCGCACTTCAATTAGGCTGAATTGCAAGAACGCTTGTGTACTTGGATTAGGGGCAGGTTAAACAACGCCAGGTGGTAAAAATTTATCCGGAGTCGCACGGCGTGCCTCATGATATGATCGTGGTTTTGGCACGTAAAACATGTGCATTTATTTTATTTTATATGACCCACCTGAAGCAAACAGACGCGCACATCACATCCGGTGAGCGTCACTCACGCGCCGACATACGAGAGTTGGCGCCGCAGTTGGCGCCGTCGAGCGCACGCCTCAAGACATTTCCTCTGAGACTCCTGGCACTACAGCCTTTCCAGCAGCACTGTTAGAACTTATAATTATCAGTGAACACCCGCAACAGCATTGCAGAAACTATCTTAGCTTTGCACAAACGTGCGAAACTCGTATGGAAGGTAGGTAGAATGGTACAGAGGAGGTAGCCAGAGGCGACGTAAGAGTGTAAGGAAACGCTATTACTAGACACGGCAGCCAATTTCGGACACAATCGATAACTTTAAATTCAAGGTACGCTACGGTACGTTTCTACTATTTCTTAAAAATAAACACGAGCAAATTTGTCAAGCGGGTAATTCACGTAGAGCTTGAGGACGCAAAGACAAATTAAAGGGCCCCTAAACCATCCAGAGGTCGAAATTGAAATGATGCCGTAATAGCGGAGTTACACGCGTTTGATGATTGAAACACGGCCCTCGCTCGTTTCGCTCTTTCCTTTGCTACTCTCCTCGTCGGCTAGTCGCACCTCCTCGCCGAGTGCTCTTCCAAATGTCACGTGACATTCCTCGTCGGCAACGCGCTTCTCAAAACACTGTCCACTTCTGGTTAAGGCATGTCCGCGCTAGCGGCAAATATACCGACCGCGAAGTGACCTCCAGTGCCGTAGAACGCCTGCCGCGCGAGAGGTGTCCAAAGTATACGGCAGTTCGGACGGCGCACCGCCCGCTGCACGATCGACGGGCCAATCGACGACGCGCGAAGCTGCGCGCCTCCGCCGCCGGCGACGAAGACATCGGCTGCAGCTTCTGTTCCAAGCAAAATTATTTCCGCTAGATAAAGCGATGCATAAATTGTACATTTTATGACAAACAATATCTGCTGTCAAGCGTTTAACATGAACGAGAGCTCCGATACTTGTCGAGCTCAGCTGCGGTGCACGGCTACCGACGGGAGACGACCGGCTCCGCTGTGCTCGCATCGCAGCCGACGGCGCCGCTAATGTAAGCTTGTTTTCTTCTTCGTGTACACTTATAGCGAAGAGCGATAACAACGGTAAGAAAATATTCCTGCTTGTGAGCGTCGGTAATTATTTCCGAAGCGCCGTCCATGTTAGCTTTGAAGTGAGCCGGCAAAGGCCTAGCGACGATATCGGCGCCGTCGAGCTATCGGCGGTGGTGAGGCTACCGCACAAATGAGTCCCGGTCTCATCCTCTCTACGTACGGCAAGGAAATCTCGCCATTAGCGAGAAACCGCCGTCGAAAGGCGGCCCGGGAATGGTATAAACGGCGTGCGGCGAGTTTCCGTGCCGAACGTGGACGGGCCTTAGCCGCGACTCAGCGCTTCTCGGCTACCCGCTGTTGCTGCCGTGCCGGCCCGTGCTCATGCGAAGCGTGCCGCTATGGACCCTGTGTTACGCGCACGTCCGGGAAAGCCAACACTGTCGCACTCTGTTCGCGCAGCTAATCAGACCGCTAAGCACGACTGTGCTGGAACGCGACCGATTTGCGACTTGCGTTGCGGGCTCTAATTACCGATTCGCACGGGTGCACCAGCGAGCAACACGACGAGGAAGAGCAGGGAGCGTGCGTACCTGCTAGCAGACAAACCGGAATTCGTAGGTTCTTGCTCGACCAAACGACATAGTCAACCCGGCTGACATCACCAAATGCACCCTCCATGCATGGCGACGTCGTGACGACAGCTGGGAATACCGGAAAGGCCAGGAGAGGAGAACTGCGTTGTTTGTTTTATTTTGTGGCGCGCCCGCGGCGAGTAGCACTGCAGCGTTTGACATCGTTGATCGTGACGGCATTCTGAACTCGATGCGCGTGTTTACTTGAAATGTTCAAAAAATATCTGAGGTGGTTTAGGGGCCCTTTAAAGCACCGCAGCGTCGACGACACGGAAGCAGCCGCCCATGAAATCAACACGTCTACACCCGCCGCGGCCGTAGTATTGTGGCAACAGCGTTGCTCAAGGTCGCGGATCCGATCCAGACCGCGGCAGCCGAAGTTCGACGGGGGCGAAATCCAGAAGATTTAGGTCCACGTTAAACAATCCCAGGGGATCAAAACCGAATCTCCCACTCCCGCGTGCCTCTTTATCAGATTGTGGGCTTCGCACGGAAAGCGCCGTAATTTAATTAAAGTTTAACGCTTCTGCCGCGATGCGTAGCGCCGGGCGAGGAAATCACCGTTCTAACCTTATCGCATGCAATGAACCAATGACCCAGCACAACAACGCCTCCAGCAAACACGTCTCGTTGTGTGTTAAGTGTACAACGTAGACAAGCACAAGTGGTGCACGCAAGTAACTTTTCATGCCAACTCACCGCTCTAGGATTGCGCTAAATTCTGATGAACATTTGCTCTAAATATCAGCGCCAATTATCGTCGCTCAAAGCAAACAAGACGGAAAGCTTCGATTTCATGGATTGCTACAGTGCGTGGGATCCCCACGATTTGTTACCGTATTTCGAAGTCGCCTATGAGGAATTCGGAAATGCAGAATGCGCACACGGAAGTCAATCGGTTTGTTTTTATTGAACTTCCCACACCATGACTGCTTAGAGTGAGCATCTTTCTTCGGGGAAAAAGGCTGCTGCAGAAATGGATCCCAGTCTCGTCCTCTCTACGGCAAAAGAATGCCGCCGTTCGCGAGCAAAACCGCCGTTCACGAGCAAAACGGCTTGCGGCGATTTACCGTGCCGGTAAACGCGGACGGGCCTTAGCCGCGACTCGGCGCTTTTCGGCTACCCGTTGTTGCTGCAGTGCCGGCCCTGCTCGTGCTGCGCGTGCCGCTGTGGACCCTGTGTTTAGTGCACGTGTAGAAAGGCCAACACTGTCGCACTCTGTTCGCGCAGATAATCAGACCACTAAGCACGACTGTGTTGGAGCGTGACTGATTTGGCACTTGCGTTGCGGGCTGTAATTACCAATTCGCACGGGCACACAAGCGAGCAACACGACGACGAAGAGCAGGGAGCGCGCGTACCGGCTAGCAGACTAACCGGAAGTGGTAGGTTTTTGCTCGACCAGTCGACATCGTCACCCCCGTTGGCATCACCAGATGCACCCTGGTGACATCACGACGACCGCTGGGGATACCGGAAAGGCTCGGAGAGGAGCACAGCATTGCTTATGGATTTTGTGGCGCGCCCGCGGCGCCTAGCGCTGCAGCGTTCGGCATTGTTGATCGTGACGGCATTCTGAACTCGATGCGCGTGTTTACTTGAAATCTTTAAAAAATATCGGAGGTGGTATAGAGCACTGCGAATAAAACAGGGTCTCCAATGGCGTGAGGGCCTTTTTTCGCGATAACAGTTATATGGGCGTCACCTGCTGTACTGGAAAAAAAGGATGGCTCATGGCGCTTTTGCGTGGATTATCGGCACCTTAACAGGGTTACCGAAAAGGACGTCTATCCCCTACCTCGGGTTGCTGACGCCCTTGACTGCCTCCACGGTGTTTGCTATTTCTCCTCTATTGACCTTCGCTCCAGCTACTGGAATATTGCCGTGGACGATATAGACCGCGAGAAGACTGCCTATGTAACACCCGACGGTCTTTATCAATTCAAAGTGATGCCGTTCGGTCTCTGTAACGCTCCTGATACTACTTTTCAACACATGATGGACTCCCATCTTCAGGGTTTCAAATGGTCCACGTGCCTGTGCTACTTAATTGGACGACATTATAGTATTCTCCCCAACGTTCGCTACTGATATAATCTCGACCGGGTGAGGTGGGTCGTCACCGCAGGAATCAGGAGACGACGACGAAGGCGGGCATCGTGATGATGAAAAATAGAAAAGATTGTATTCACTTCATTGGTACATGGTTTTGACTCTATCCGAGTCTCGAGCGGTTCTGATTAACACGGGGGCCTGGATGGCCTTAAATCCCCTCTTGGTGGCCGATGTTTCCTTCGGGGAAGTCCTCTCTCCGGTGGTCAAGTTGACGACCTCCTCTCCCTCGGGTCCTCCTTCTTGGTAGCTCGCCGTTTTCGTCTGCTCCGTAGAGGTGAGACGCTTTCTCGGGGATGAAGGGGATTATCTCGTCACGGGAAAAGCGCTGGGGCTTGCTTCCCACATTGGAGAGATACAGATTCCAGGAAGATCATAACCTGCCGATGACTCCTTCGGGGAACTTGTGGAAGTGTCAGACCTCTGTCGGGCGGTCAAGTTGACGACCTCCTCTCCCTCGGGTCCTTCTTGGTAGCTCGCCGTTTTCGTCTGCTCCGTAGAGGTGAGACGCTTTCTCGAGGATGAAAGAGGATTATCTCGTCACGGGAAAGGCGCTCGGGCTTGTTTCCCACATTTGACAGGTGCAGTTCTAAGCCGATCATAACACTACGCACATCGAGCGCTTCTCAGCAGTCCTAGACGTTTTTCGTCGAGCCGGTCTGCAACTCAACGCATCGAAGTGCCAATTCGGCCGTCGCCAGATTATCGTCCTTGGACATCTCGTTGACGAGAACGGAGTGCAACCGGATCCAGGCAAGATCCATGCTGTTACGCACTTCCCTGGGGTGCTATGCAGGATGCACCGAGTTTCTCGTTCGCACGAGTTTTACCCGAGTTTGCTCGATGGCAGTCAGTGAACGGAGATAGCAAGGAACGTGCAGTAACAACAGGCAAAAAGAAATGTCGAGATAAAGCTGCGTATGACGACATGAGCGCACCCTGCGCAGCGCAGTGCTTCCGTGCTTCAAGCACAGAGGACTGCACAACAAAACGCGCCAGCGCCGCGTATTGTTACCAACGTATTATCGCAATTTAGCAATAACGTCACTGTCCCGCTGTCTATCTGCACACTTGCCGTGAGCCGCTTGCCCCGCTTTTTTCGGGCGCGTCAAGGGCGTGCCTCCTCTTTCGATGATTATCTTTCTATCCTCCGTCAAATGCGAACAGGGCACATGCGGTGCATTCTTGCACTTACACTTTCCCCCAATCGAATACATTCAAATACAACTAATAAAATAACAAACATTTTATTTCTCAAAGTATCGGTTTTTCGGTCTGAATGCTATAAATTTGTAATGGCAAACGGAGATCGAGCGAATTATAAAATTTTGCACTTTTCTGCCACGAGTGGCGACAGTGAGGTGAAAGCTTACACGCGGATACATTCCAGAGCGTCGCGCGCACGAGGGAGTTGATATGGTGAGCAGTCGTCAGGGGGGCTGCAGCGCTATTCTCGATAAAGTCGGTCATGGCAATGATCTGTCCATTCCCTGTCTATTAGGGGAATGGCAACGCAGCGCTGCGGCATGGCTGTCCACCACAGGCGCTTCACTGAGGCTATTGAGGCCGCCGCTTTACCAACTGAAACGACACTCTAGCCATAGAGACGGGGGCAATGGCTGTCGCTGCAAAATTGCTGTGCGGTATTGTAGGGTCCGTAGTGACACAGCACAGTGAAAATGCACCAGCTAATCTGCGTGCACGAAGTCTCCGCGATGCATTGCAAAGAGCCTGCTGCCCAGCCACACAATTCATCGCTTGTCACCGCTTGCCCTGTGAAGGTGCCTCCGTGCGCATGTACACAAAATTTGAGTGTGTTGTTCACTCCGATGTACTTACCGATTGCCTCAGATCTGCTGCTGAGCTAACAGCGATCGCAGATGGATATCGTAACGACAGCGCAGCAATCGCATTTTGGCGGGTGAGGGCTCTTGTTTGCAGTTAGGAAATTAGACTTCGGACGCAGGAAGGTGTTGCAATTGTTTGGTGTGCCGTGCTTGCGATGAAAAAATGCCATCGCACTGGGTGTGTTCGCGCTGACCGCTGACCGTGTTTGTGACACTGCGGCTCCGATACATCACTGATGACAGAGCAGCCATCTCAAATGACACCTGCGATACGTTGTCCTTGGAAAACACTACGCACTGCTCAGGATCGTCGTCCACTGCGGCGCATCGACGCCTTGCAAGCAGGTACAGGGACGTGCCGATAATTATTTGCTGTGCGCTACGTCGCCACAACGCAGGCAATGTACCGCGTGTTGTGGCGCCATCACAGCCCAAGAATATATATGCATAAGCCACCGAAAGTCAACGCTTTTTTTTTCGATAGTGGTGCTCAGTACATCACTGATGACAGTGCGTTATGCGTGTTTTATTTCGCCGGTCAAGATTGTTAATGCCTCTCAGTTCCGCACCACGTCGCTGTTGCCGAAAAATAAGTTGGGCGTGGCCCAACCGTGGTGGGCGCGCACAAGAGTTACATGCCTCGCGCGGGGCGTGACCTATGGTTTTGATTGACAGGCGAACTCGTGCCAAACTCGTACATCGCGAAACCCCCCTCGAGTTGAACTCGTGAACATGGCGGCGGCTGCAGCAGCCTGTGTCATCGCATCCAGTGGCAGTAAGCGTCAATATGACCGTCTGGACCCGTTCACCTACATGACCGACGTAGGGTTTCACGTTATTTTTGCCTTTCCAAAACGTCAGTGCGCTGGCTTGTGACGAGTTAGGCGAAGGCCCTTATCAGCGGAGACAGCGTGGCGGGCAAATTATGCTTTCCGAGGCCAGACTCGTGTGACTAGGCTGCGGTGGAAAAGTTCGTGCGGTTGTTTGGGCTTTCTCCGGCTTCAAGTGCCGTTCGTCCACCGCACCCCAAGCCCCAGGCCAGGTCCGGCGGCACCATCGGAGTACTGGGGCACCTGCGAGCAACTGGGGTTCAACCCGGAGCAACCGACCTGCGAAGGCGAAGTGGTCGCATTCAGGATGGACGCCGTGCTGCCTTCCGGTGCAACAGGTGGCGAAAGCAGCTTTCGCACTTACACTCTATACGGCTGCACTGCACAGGCAGAGAGCAGAAGGAAGTTACTTTGCCAAAGCGGACCGGCTCGGCCGTCCGAACAACCACCTCTCCAGGCGGCAAATGATTTGGCTCTCGTACTGCGTGAGCAAAAGCATAGACATATGGCTGTTGAAGGAGATGACCGGCGACTTGTTTCCTCTATCGGAGCATGCCATCGCCGACTGGAGGAACTACCCCCGTGAGGTCGCAAGAGACGAGGTGCTGGCGCGACCTCCACTCGGTGGCCCCGGGAAGATAGCGCAAATTGACGAGTGCTTCGCGGCGAGCAAAAGTACAATCGAGGCCGCCTAATGTCGGGCGACAACTTTGCGCCGAGCCGCCAAAATTACGGCGATGTTAAAGATGGTGGCCCATGAGTCTTCGGTATGTTCTGCTAGACCAGAGGGGTGCTGCAACTTTCAAGGTCGACCGACGAAGGGCGGCGACGCTAGGCGCCATTATTGCAGCCAATGTTCAACCGGGGACCATTATTCATAGGGACGAATTGGCCGCATACAAATTTATCCCAAATTTAGTGGATGCTAACAGGGCTATGCCTTAATCTGCATTGGGAGATAGTCAACCACAGCGTGAACTTTGTGGACCCCATCATGGGCGTTCACACGCAAAAAAAAAGAAAGTTATTGTCAGAAAGTCAAGCGCCACCTCGTCAGTGATGGGTACAGGGTAACTGCACCGATGCTGCAGTCGTACCTGGGATGGATGTGGTGGCACTCAACGGCCACGCGCGCTGCAAAGACCCTCTCTTGCGTTTGTTAGAAACCACGGATCGCTCGGGCTACCCAGTATAAGGAGTCTTTCCTGCGGTTGTTAGAAGCCGTCGCTCGACGCTTGCAAGTATCAAGGTGCATCGCAAAGTAAAAGAAAATAAAGCGTAGTTTTCTGACCCTTGTATGAGCGCTCTGGTAGCATTACAAAAGTCATGTAAAACAGTTACTAAGCGTTCCCGTTTGCATAAACGGGTTCCTCTGATGTTAACGAAGCAGAATCATCACTTATTGTCGTAATACAGCTTTATTGTCTGTATTGATATACAGACATAAAGCTGTAAGCTTATAAAGCTTATAAGCTGTAAGCTGTAAGCTATAAAGCAATAAGTGATGTATTGATTGTAATACATCACTTATTGTCGTAATACAGCTTTAAAATTGTTTTTCATCACTTTTCTGGAACGGCCAGAGCGCTCTGAAACGGCCACTCGAATATACCATTACTCGCAGCTGGGGCATCTGGGACGCATCGAGGCACCCTAGTCGCGGCCTTTCTTTAGCGCGAGCAACCAGCGATCTGTGAAAAGCCCAATGTGAAAACCAGGCGCACACCAATCTGTGCTCGGAAATGGAAGCGCAAGCACGTAGCGAGCCGCACAATTCAATCCAGAGGAAAGAGCAACGAGCGATCTCTGGAACCCCAGTGAGAAAACCACGCGCACACCCATCGGTCTTCGCAAATGCTAGCGCAAGTACGTAGCGAGCCGTGCCAATCGAATCCAGAGAAATGAAGAGGAGGACGAGCGTCCCCTCGTGGCATAACGCGAAACGTAATAAACTACAAATTAGTCTAATACACATTCAGTGTACATCTTGTAAACGTTAAAATGCTTATAACCCACATTAATGTGACTAATATTATTGTACTAAATGCATTTATTTGATAACTTTCTTGTGTTTGTAATGCACTCGGTTGAACGACAAACAAGTGAAAGAAGGCACGACCATGCCCCGACCGTATGATCACGTGAGCCCAAGTTTGTCGACCACCCATATTGCAACGCCCAAGGGATGATAGCCACCCAGAGTGAATCTAGATAAACCAACAAAACTGGAGGCGTGCCGACGGACAAACTTTGTCTTGTTACCATTTGTTCTTTTATCTTGGGGTGTCGCCAGAGCTCGTGAAGATCCCGAGTTTCGCCAAACTCGGCGCATCCTGCATAGCACCCCTGTTCCAAAGTGTGTCAAGGATGTGCGCAGCTTCATCGGCCTTTGTTCGTACTTCCGCCGTGTCACGAAAAAATTCGCGGCCATAGCACGCCCACTAACCGAGCTTTTGAAAAAAGACGCCCCTTTCCAGTGGGGCGATAACGCGGCCTCTGCGTTCTTGCATCTAATCGACCTTCTCACAACGCATCCCGTTCTCGCCCATTTCGATCCTTCTGCGCCTACCGAAGTCCGTACTGATGCCAGCGGAATTGGCGCAGCACTGGCACAACGCCAGCGCGGCAACGACCGTGTTACCGCTTACGCCAGCAGGCTCCGCTCACCCTCGGAGCGCAACTACTCCATCGCTGAGCGTGAGTGTCTGGCCCTAGTTTGGGCGGTTGCGAAGTTCCGCCCATAATTATATGGCCGACCCTTCTCCGCTGTCAGACCATCACGCGCTTTGCTGGTTATGCAAACTGAAAGATCTTACAGGAAGACATGGTCGCTGGGCCTTACGCTTCCAAGAATATTCGTATTGTGTCACCTACAAATCTGGCCGACTGCCTGTCTCGCTACGCGGTAGACGAGCCTGACGAAGCCGATAGTAGTACCGCCAACGGCATTTTGTCTGTATCTGCCTTCGCTAAGATCGCCGATGAGCAGTACCGGGACTAATCGCTCCGAGCACTCGTCGAGCGTCTGCGCTGTACACCTACCGACGCCTCCGACTGCCGATATGTCCTCCACGGCGTCATTCTGTACCGACGGAACTTGCCGACCTTCTTCTTGTCGTGCCAAAACATCTACGGAGGACTGTGCTCTTTGAGATGCATGACGCACCCATTGCAGCACATCTTGGGGTAACCCGCACGTACGACCGCGTTCGCCGCCGCTTCTATTGTCCTGAGAAGCGTTTGATGGGGGGCTAGTTGGTAAGACATCTAGGAAAATTATAACTGCGCTAAAACGGGACACGAGAACGAAGTGGACAGGACGATCGCAGACTAACAACTGGTTTATTGGAAAAGTAATTCTGTCATTGCGCATGCGCTTAATTTAGGCGTCGTCGCGGCAGTATACCGCCGCGACGACGCCTAGGGCGAACTAGTGAGGCTAACGTCCCGTGACGGACCAAGCTGCTCCCTGTCAACCACAAAATTACCCGATGCCTTGATGCTACGCTACTCAAGTCATGCTTTCAACTCGTATTGTGACCTGCACACTGACCGGCTCTTCAGGGACCCCAAACGCACGCCGACCACGACTCCTCCGAACGCTCACTCGCCTTTCGCTCCCCCAACCCCCTCTGATGGCTTTCTTTTTTTTTTCCTTTTTTATAATTTTTTTGCCACTTTCTCGCTCTCCCGCTCTTGTCCCCTCGTCTTAGAAACCGCGCCTAGCCAGTCAAGCGCAGGCGCTCATTTTCTTTTCAGTCTCTCCCTTTACAGCCAGCCACAGCGGACATCGACGTGACGTCACTCCACTAACCCTTTAAAATTAACCCGCCGAGGATGACGAGGACGCCTTTGACGAAGATAGGTCCTCCTATCGAAACGTTGGCCAGCCTTTCTGAGGCACCTTATCCCTGTTTATAATCCTTATTCATCTCCCCTACCACTCAATTTATTATCCTCCTCCATGCTTTTACTCATTGATAAACCATACGAACGCTTTTCCAGGTACACCTGTCCCCTCAGTGTTCATGTTTCAAATTATATTTCTTCCGCTGTCACCCTCCTGTGCCGTTTTTTTTGTTTTTTTATAGTTTTTTTTTCTTCTTTCTTCCTTCCTCCTTTTTTTTTCTTTTTCCCCTCAACCTCACCTATTCTTCCATTTCCAGTTCTTCCCTGCATCTCCCCTACCACTCAATTTATTATCGTCCTCCATGCTTTTACGCATTGATCAACCATACGAGCGCTTTTCCAGGTACACCTGTCTCCAGAAGCAACTGGAGACAGGTGTACCTGTCTCCAGTTGTACCCCCCCCCCCCCCCCCATGTTTAAATTTCGAATTATATTTTTTCTACACTGTCACCCTCCTGCGCCGTTTTTTTTTCCACACAAGATCCACACCGAGACAGTCCAAAATCCCAGACGCCAGGATACCTTTTTCGGCGCCTTGACCACACAAGGTCTCGCCAATTCTGTATACCGCCGCGACGACGCCTAGGGCGAACTAGTGAGGCTAACGTCCCGTGACGGACCAAGCTGCTCCCTGTCAACCACAAAATTACCCGATGCCTTGATGCTACGCTACTCAAGTCATGCTTTCAACTCGTATTGTGACCTGCACACTGACCGGCTCTTCAGGGACCCCAAACGCACGCCGACCACGACTCCTCCGAACGCTCACTCGCCTCTCGCTCCCCCACCCCCCTCTGACGGTGTTTTTTTTTTATATAATTTTTTTTGCCACTTTCTCGCTCTCCCGCTCTTGTCCCCTCGTCTTAGAAACCGCGCCTAGCCAGTCAAGCGCCGGCGCTCATTTTCTTTTCAGTCTCTCCCTTTACAGCCAGCCACAGCGGACATCGACGTGACGTCACTCCACTAACCCTTTAAAATTAACCCGCCGAGGATGACGAGGACGCCTTTGACGAAGATAGGTCCTCCTATCGAAACGTTGGCCCGCCTTTCTGAGGCACCTTATCCCTGTTTATAATCCTTATTCCTACTGTGGCATCTAGTGATGTACACGTCAGTAGGCTCAAGGCCTACTACACTGCTTCTGAGTCCGACCTTTATTCGCTCCGGGACGGCGCTTTTGCCGCCGGGAGTAGTGCCACGGAACAGTATTTGCGATGACGAAGAGGCGAGCAGTGTGAAGCGGACGACGATGTTTAGAGGCTAGCGCGGGCTGTTGCCTCTTGGCCAAGTGCGGCGTATTTGCCTGTAAATATACTTGCGCGACCGCTGGATAAAATTTATCCAGCGACCGTGATACTTGTATATAGCTTTTCGTCTCCGCCTTCCTACGTAAGAATATGCACACTCCAGGGGCCTTTCTGCCCCTGCCCTTGGCGTCGCCGTGGTGTTCCGTATAAAGTCGAAGGGCGATAACTTCGTCGCCGCGCGCCGTGATACATGCGGCGACGCTTCTTACCACCACTTATACGTGCGAGTGAAACGTTCCAGGCGGAGCCGACGATGGTGGCTCAATCTGGCCCGCGCAAGGGAGGAAAGCGGGGAGGAAGCGTGCCATCTTCCGTCGCGATCAAGGAGCCAGGAGGGGGGGGGGGGGCGAGATGGGCGTTCTACTCTGGCGGCTGCTGCGTATGGCGTGGAGGCGCGGGCCCTATCATAAAAGCGATCTGCGATGTCGGGACAGAGTGCCGTTAGCTTCGTGTGCGTTGTGCTTTCGCCGCTTACTCGTAGTTCGCATTGAAGCGAGAGGCAGCATGAAGGTCAATTTCATTTCATTTCATTTTATTTGGGCATTTTCACAAAATACCCACGAAGGGGGCAAAACGAGAGTGTGTCTCCTGACTAGGCCCACTCTCCGTGAGGCACTTCGGGCAGGTACAGCAGGATAGTACAGCATATACAGTGATTTACATACAACCAATGAAGAAACGAGGAATACTATAGCAATTTGAGAAATATAAGATAGAGATGCAAAAAAAAGCTGTTCCTCAGCTTTAAATGCAGAATGCACTATGATCAGCATCATTTACAAGTTGAAATGTGATGTGAAAAACAATGAATACATAAAACATATTACATACGTTAAATATTTTCAGCACATGCACCTTAGAATTGTGTTCTATTTATTACATCCATAATTCGCTTCCTAAATTGTGTAATGCTTCTAGCCTCCCTAGCGTATTCAATTATTTTAGGAATCTTATTACACAATAGAACAATTTGGTTATCAATTGTCTGTACACCATAGTTAGTCCGGCACATTGGCCCGACCAACGCAACAGTACGCAGATTATACGTAAGATCTCTGCTTAAGTATGTGTCAGAAAAAATCTGAAAATTTTCTTTAATTTTTTTGAAGATTAACATGGCTAGTTGCATCCTATAGCACTCTGGGAATGGGAGTACATTATACACATGAAAAAGAGACATGTTTGTGGGGACCGAGGTAGTTATCAAACTTAGTGCGCGTTTTTGAAGAAGAATTATACTTTCTGTATTTGTTTTGTTACACGTACCCCAGACTAAAATGCAATACATGATTTGCGAGTAGATAAAAGGAAAGTAAAGCTGCCGTTTAACTCTCCCTGGAAGGAGATGCTGCAAGCGTCGAATTAGACCGATTGACCTTGATATTTTTATTCGAAAGTTGTCCACATGGTCAGATCAACTAAGGTCGCTTCGAAAGCATACACCTAGAAATTGAATTTTATTTACCTGCGCAATATTTTCTCCATTAAAAATCAAAGAGATAGCATGATCTATAGGCCTATTTTTTTTTTGCTTGAAGAGCATAAATTTGGTTTTTCTTATGTTTAGTTCTAGCTGGTTGACTGTAAGCCATGATTTTAGTTTATCCAACCAGGAATTTGCGGTTGTCTCAATGTCGCGGAGATCTAAACCAGAAAAGAATACATTGGTATCGTCGGCGTACGTGACTATGTTTGGTGTGAAAGGAATGCTTACTATGTCGTTGATATAAAGTATAAAAAGTAAGGGGCCAAGTATCGATCATTGAGGAACCCCATACTTAATTAGGCCCAAGTCAGATTTAAAATTATGAAGCTGTACATATTGTTTCCTGGCCCAAAGATAGCTTTTCATTAGATCAAGCGCAATCCCGCGTATTCCATACATTTGTAGCTTCCTAATTAATATGTCATGCTTTATCGAATCAAAAGCCTTACGGAAATCGAGAAATATTCCCGCTCGCTGACGCGCTTCCTCACTCGAGCGTTTTGACAGCGAGTTTCCACGGTCATCGAGTGAGATGTGTTCATGTTTGCTTGCGCGCTTGACACGTGTTTGTCACTTTAGTTAGTACGCCTAGACATTGTCCGCATCGCAGATCGCTTGCATGATAGGGCTCGCGCGGCCGCGCCCCACGCAGCAGCCGCCGAAGTAAGACGCCCCCCTCCCATCCTTCCTCCCCCCGGCGCGCTTCCTCCCCGCTTTCCTCACTTCCGCGCACGAGAGTGAACCGCAATCGTCGGCTCACCGTCGCAAGCTTTCACTCGCACATACAGCATACGGCGCGCATGGGACGATGTTATCGCGAGACGAACCAGGTACGTCCATATTGGACACATAACCAGCAGCAACTGTCTGAGAAGGTCAACCCAGCGTGCCTCCGCGTAGCCTCCTCGACGCTTCGCTTCCTTTCTCCTTCTCTGCTTCGCTCAACGCCACCTAGACGTTCTTCTAGGCGGCGTTGCCTGGCCGCGCGCTCAGCGCGCTCCTCCGTACTTTCCCCGGCGCGCGATTCTCTTCTCGACCTCTAGGCGCCTTCTTCCTCTGGCGCTCCGTTCCCTCGCGGCTTCAAACATAACTGAACATAAGGCGGGCATGTATTCTTGTGCGTAAACAATTCCGCCTCCATTCCACTCTCAATGCCACCTGCTTTAGAAGCCGAATATTTCTACGGACAACGTCGTGAACCCGTGCAAGGGATCGAGAAGCGACTCGCAGCCTGTAACTGTACAGTTGTGCTGCGCAGCCCTGAAAGTGTTGAACTGAGAATGCACGTGTATGTGATGGACTTCTCGTTTGCAATGCACACGCGAAGCATGGCACAAAAAATCGCAGTCGATGGCTTCAAATATTTCTTCCGACCCTGACGTAAACATAACACACTTCCTGCGCTCCGTATGTTTCTGCGGGTGGTCGCACGCATTCATGAGGCCGGCATTCATGAGGCCGGGCTTGCTGCCTTCATTGACTGCCTTTGTGGGGCTGGTTAACACTAGTAAAAATCAGACGAACGAGAAAAATAGACTGTTTATGACGCGGCTGTGGCATAGGCCTCGCGTCCTCGCTTCGCCTCCAGCAAGCGCCATGTTTGCTTTGCCGTGAAGACGCCCCACGCCGTCCGCCTCGACCAAGCCATTGAGAGACGAGCAGCCGTGCGGATGACAGTGACGAACGTTCGTCGAGACCACGCCCAGACGACCAGATAGCCATCCGCACGCAGGTGGAGCGGATGGGCGGATTGACTTTGTTTCGGCCCTTACGGCCGCTTCACGCCCGAGCGCTGATGACGATAGTGATGATATATTGGCGTTGCCTTTGAAACGGAACGGTGACAGTCCGCTTGAGACAGCCTGCTTGAGTTGCTCAGGTCTGCGATGCATGCTTTTCATTGTAGCATTTTGTATACATCTCTCTAATTTTTTTATTGCAATAGCAATTATATGGACAATCCACGCACATTTATGCCGTCGCCGTGATATTCCGTATATAGTCCAAGCGCGATGACACCGTCGCCGCGCGGCGTATGCTGCATGTGCGAGTGACGCACGCAAGAGAGAGAAGCTGACAGGAGGCGCGCCGTCTTCCGTCGTGCGAAAGGCCCTGCATGGGCCGATGGGACGGAGAGGGGCGGCATTGTTCTCCGGCAGCAACTGCGCATTTCGCTATCGCGCGCATGGGGAACCGCCGTTCGCGGCTGAATCTCGGGTGAGCAGGAATACCGGCTGCACAGGAAGAAGTTGGGGGGGGGGGGGGGGGCGTTTGACCCCGGCACCAGGGGCGTAGCCAGAAATGTTTTTCGGGGGGGGGTTCATCGGCCCGACCGGGGGGGGGGGGGCAAGCTTCTGCTTTCCTCTAGGTCACGTGATCGATAATAAATGTTGGTAGTTTAAGCACACTCTATACATGTATATCACAGACATGGGACCCCCCCCCCCCCCTCGCGTGTGCGTGTGCTTGTGCTGAAATTAAGTAAAAAGTAATGTACGGTCAGTAAAATACAGTAAGTACGACAGGTACATTGGGCGTTTGGAGCAACCGTCTCTCATCGCGCCACTGAATGGACCAGTCTTCGAAAACGCATCATTGAGACGACCCGCCCGCTCGGAGAAGACATCATTAATTGTTAATCTCCGTTAAGCGTAGATGGCGTCGTCCTCGTCGGGGCGAAGTGCGTTTCACAGGTCAAGGACGGCTATACATGTGAAAATGCACGTGTTATCAGGCTATACCTACTCCCATAGCAATAGCTTGTTCGCTGCGTCTTTGCGCTAGAAAACTTAAATACGCGCAAAAACGAGTAATGCTTTTTTTTACGAAGCTTTCGTCGCCTTGCATTTCCTGCGGCAAGTGCATGGGCCGCTGTGTCTTCCGCTGTGTGCGAGCGTGCAGCCGTCATTTGCCTTTACGTCAACAGATTCAGAATTGTACAGAATATTTCACCGCACTGCATAGTTATGGCATGTGTACGCATTTTAAGTAGTGCGTGCGAGTCATTTCTGCTTCACTTAGGCCGGTGCAAACAGGAAGCGGCCTTGTACCTCACAGAATCTCGACTGATTGGTGTACTAGTGATGCAGGAATTAACTCCGGTCTTGTTCAGTGCATAGTGCACATAATCAATTTCTCAGGACGCGTGAACTCCGACGAGAACTGTCAGAGCCTGCAACAAGAGTTTACTTACGCTGTACTGCGCACAGCAGTAATCCATGCTTGTCGGCTGTCTGTTTCGTGCATTCTGTTGCAAGTCGGTGGAATTTCACTGCTGGCATCAACCCTTTCGTGTGTACATTGCTGGTTTGGGATTCCACAACACAACAGCAACTACCAGCCTTTCGTAATTGCTGGTTTGGGATTCAGCAACACGACAGTAACTACCAGCCTTCCGTAGGGGCGCAATCGCAAACGAGAGACGTTTTGCGCTGCAGACTATGGCTACGTTCACAGTTGGGAAGCGGCAAGCGGGTGGAGAGGCCAAAGCGGCCGGAAAGGCCAAAGCGGCCGGAAAATCTTTTCCGCGCATGTCCAAGTTCACATTTGTTTTGCTGCCACCGCGGCCGCCGCTGCCGCTTTCGTCCACATCCATCTAGTCTGCGTACGTTTGTCGGCGTGGTGGTGCTCATTATCGCATTATTTCGAGCGGTATGTTCATTCACTGACCCACCCGTCATCAAAAGTGATCATCTTGCGCAATTTCGCGTGTCATCTGCGACCTTCGGTAAGTTCCTCGTTGGCGTTCCGTAATTCTCCTCACACGGGCGCGGTAGCGCTGTGTCACAGGTTGCTGCCTAGGCGTGATTATATTTCTTTAATAGCTTTTATTTACAAGTTGTAATAACATTTCATCATTTTGTATTATTTTCGGCGCCTCCAGGACACGAAAGCGGCAACGGGAACACCAAAGCTAAAACCCGGGCTGGCCCTTGTGTTGAGGCTCGCCGAAGCCTGCGCGTTCTACGTGAGACCTACGCTCCCAATCTATCGTCGCGACGAGAAAAGCACCCCGCGACTTCTGCAACATACCGTGCACGTGCGAGGAGAATTATGGAGCGCCAAGGAGGAATCTGCCTAACTATTGTCTGTCATGGAAGTGGAAAAAGAAATGGCTTTTATACTTCTACCTATTGTTTTCTAGAAATGGACAATGAATAAACGGAAGACAAGAAAACCTCGGAAACGGCAGTGGTGGGTTCGCCTGGCTTTGCTAAAGTGTAAGAAGTTGGGTCACGCCAAGGCTTCGTTGCCGCACCTCCTGTCGCGCGACGTTGAATTCTATCGCGACTATTGCTGACAGTACGTTTTAGTACTTCTCTTGTCGTAGAGCAAGGGGTGGTTCTTGATCGCGTCGATCAGCATTGCAGCCTACACTTTTGGTGCCATGTTCAATGTTACGACCGGAAGTTTACATGCTAGTGTAGCTTCCGGTCAAGCAGAACGACTTTCCGCCACGTTTCCGCTTCGCCATGGCGAAAAAATCGGTCCGAGACCAATTTGGCTCGCCGCCTGTTTTTCTGCCTGTTTTGCCGCCTAGGCGGGCGGATTTTTGCAAGATTTTGCCGCTTCCGCCAGCTTGCAATGAAATTAATCAAGACTCAAATCATAGACCAAGATACGAGAGACGTGCGAGGAATTCTCGGGCTTGACCTAGAGAAGGCATTCGACAACATATCACACCGACATATTCTGGAATCCATCTCGGATCTTAACTTAGGACAAGCCTTTCACGGTTACGTAAGATCATTCCTGGAGAACCGCAAAGCCACGTTAAAGCTTGGAGACCACAAATCAGAAGGGTATTCACTCGGACCGAAAGGCACGCCTCAGGGAGCAGTGCTATCGCCCTTGTTGTTCAACCTAGCCCTCAGGCAACTGTCGGTATCCCTGTCGGGAATCGAAAGAGTTCACCACACGATATACGCCGATGACATCACTATCTGGTGCACCGGCGGCAGCGAAGGGCAAGTGGAATCGAGCCTACAAGAAGCAGTCGACCGTACTGAAACCTTGCTCGATGGCACAGGCCTACGATGCTCGACAACGAAGTCTGAAATACTACTCTACAGACCGGTCCGCAAAGGTCCTAAACCCAGGGGTTGGAAGCCCCTGGACGAAGTTGACATAGAACTACACACCAAAAGCGGGGCGAGCATTCCTAGGGTCGACACCCTAAAGGTGCTGGGAATGTTCATCGAGTCTACCGGAGGTAACATCACGACGCTCAGAAAAATCACGACCAAGACGGAGTGCATGATTGGATTAATCAATAGAATCTCCAACAAGAGGAGCGGTCTAAAGGAGGACAATCTCCTACGGCTATTCCACGCATTCTTAATGAGTCACATAATTTACGTGGCTGCAATGCACAAGTGGTACGCTTCTGAAAGGCACAAGCTGGACACGCTCATCCGTAAAAGCATCAAAAAAGTGCTAGGAGTACCAATAAACGCCAGCACGGACCGCCTTCTTCAACTAGGCGTACATAATACACTCGATGAAATCATCGAAGCTCAGGAAACGGCTCAAGTATCACGACTCTCTAGCACCCCTGCTGGGAGGGAGATTCTCGCGATCTTAGGAATCGGCTCCACTGTAGCGATGGAACGCGCATGTGAAATGCCAGATTACCTACGGGACAACATTACGGTTGCTCCTTTTCCCAAAAACGTGCATCCACAACACAATGCGAGCAGGCGCAAAGCTAGGGCTGTGGCATTGCTCCGGAGCATAAAAGCCTCGCCTCACACGGTCACTTTCGTTGACGCGGCCCAGTACGAGCACACATCGGACTTCGTCGCAACGGTGGTCAATCACGACGGACACGTCACTTGTGCGGCCTCCATCAGAGACAGCACCCCGGCTAGGGCAGAGCAGGCTGCGGTCGCTCTTGCACTTCTCGACGATGAGAGAGCTGAAATATTTACTGACTCGAGGGCGGCGGTTCGGGCATTTGCCTCTGGTGCCATCGCCAAGGAAGCTCATCGAATTCTCAAAGGCAAAGTCATCCAGCCACATACAATCACGTGGTTCCCGGCCCATCTCGAACCCCAACTCGACTCCCTCCTCAACCTCAATGACATCGCACACGTCCAAGCGCGCGAACTAACCCTCCGCGCTGACGCCACTGCAAGTCGAGGCTCCATCGATTCTGGGCTCGTCGAGTTCCGTGACACTCTCTCCACCTTCAACGAGGTTACCAAACACTACTACCTTGGTAGAAGACTATACCCTCCCCCACACGGGACACTAACCAGACCTCAAGCTGTCACACTACGCATGCTTCAGACGGGATCATATCCCAACCTGAATTTATTTCACTACATCAATCCAGACTGCTTTAGTCCAGACTGCCCTAGCTGCGGACAATGTAGTACTGTGGAACACATGCTCTGGGGATGCCCCTCGTTACAGAGGGGCCCGCATCGATGCACTGCAGAGGAGTGGAGCTCTGCTCTTCGGAGCTCCGACCATTCACGCCAATTTTGGGCTGTCCAGAGAGCCCACGATGCGGCGCTGGAGCTTGGTCTCCCCGTCCCGACGTGGGTGCGGCCCGCGGCTTCGTCGCCTCCCTGAGAGGGGGCAACAGAGCTTCTCAGGACCTCCATTAAAGTTCTTTGTCTGTCTGTCTGTTCCGCCAGCTTCGAGACCAAGTTCCTACGCGAACGCGGCCTAACCGGCACCTGAAGGGAAGCGGCGGAAATGTATACCGGAAATTTCGACCACCTGGGGACTTAACGTGCACCTAAATCTAAGTAAACGGGCCTCGATCATTTTCGCCTTCATCTAAAATGCGGCTGCCGCATTTGTTGCTTCATTTGTTGCGCATTTGTTGCGCATTTGTTGTTTCAGAATGCGGCCGCCACATTCGCGCCCAAAACCTCACAGAGTGTCAAGGCCTTGACAAACACCGTGACAGTTTTTTTCCATATGCAGACATGATTCGCTGTAAATTACCAACCCAAACGGAAGCGCCCAGGAATGAAAGTGTGAAAGTAGCACCGGTTTCTTGAAATATGTAAGCGCGAAGCGACGAGAGCAAAGGGTGGGTTAGTGGGGGGGGGGGGTGCAAAAAATTTTGGGGGGGGTTTGAACCCCCCCAACCCCCCCCCCCCCCCCCCCCCCCCCTTGGCTACGCCACTGCCCGGCACCAAGTGTGTACTTTGCACGGCCGCGTGCAGTCCCGTGCACCCAGTGTTGTAAACGTTCCTCTAAAGCAGGAACGAAAGCTCGTTCCTCGTGCCTTCCCAATGTTTTTTTTTTATTTAGCCATACTGTTAACCCTCTCTTGAGGGTCATTACAGGGAGGGAGCACAATTTTCATACAGAAGTTTACACACATAAACATTTACATACACGTACATACGCATATATGTATATATACGTAATACAACCAAACAACAAGACATTTAAATACAATAATCATAGCTAAAACTCAGACTAATCATCATAGTAAATCAGATAAATGTAGAACAAGTAAACGCATGAATTCAATAACATCATTTGTATTGACCACATCATTCAAGCAGCCCATTCCATGCCTCAATTACATCAGGAAAAAAAGAATAGCGATACATATTCGTTCGAGCAAAGTAAGGCTGAAGCACTCGCGTATGATTCGCCCTCTCACTTCGTTTCCCTGGCAATAGCAAGTAGTCGTTTTTGTTAATACTAAAATGGCCTTTCATCAATTGAAAAAGAAACTGTAACCTACTTTTAAGCCTGCGTTTGTGTAGCGATTCTAGATCACACAATCTTAACATCGCTTTAACCGAGTCATACTTTGTATACTTCAAACATATAAAACAAACCGCAAGACGTTGTATTGTTTATAATGTATTTTTCAATGTTTTCTGATGAGGGCTCCAGACAACACTAGCAAACGAGTTCCCGTTACAAGTTCCTTTAATGCGAAAGTAACGCATTCCAGTTACACTTCGAACATTGGAACGTTTCGTTACATTAACGTTACATTTTACGATTTTTCAATTAAAATATAGTGTCGGAAAATCCTGAGGCGAAATAAAATCTGCAATTTAAAACGCACATCGAACTACGTATATTATACGAATTTGAACATCGCCTGCAGCAGATTATCTGGAAATAAAAAGAATCCAAAGAAACGCTCCTATAAGAATTTTTTCAAGGAGGACCGGACATACTCCAGACATGTCTAACTGCAACTTTGGTGCTCGTCTATTACAAGTGCAACACATATGGCACTTTCCACCTCCGTCTTCAAATGCGCAGTCAGAATACTGCGCTTCAGATGTGCCAATTGAAGGTTACTCACATGCACTAATATAATTAAATTTCTTGCAGAAAAAACCACATTGAAAGAAACAATACATAGGCGTTTAATGAAAGCTAATTCATTAGCATTCATTAGCCCTGTTTTTACTCTGTCTCTATCGTCGTCCCGTCCTTGTTATTCTTTGCGCTGTTGCACAAGTTGCTAATTCAATATTGCAGTATGAGTGGGAAAGAAATATTTAGAATTCATATTCGCAACTTAGTTAATTCCCTTGTTTGAACTCAACAAGAGTTCTATCTCGATGTTGGTGCCTGACAGATGAACCCGTTTTTAAAGCGAAGCTTGTAATTGTATTACTTCAAAAGTGTTGGCGGTGGTGGTGGTGTCACGCTAAAACCCTATGGAAAACGTGTCGAAAACTCGCGCCTAGTTCCCTTGGTACATACCAAAATTGGCATTGAAGGGTACGAATGTATCACTAACATGACTGATAGGTCATCGCATCAATAACGTCACATGCTCGTCAGTTACGTCACGATTAACGATAATAAAATCACGTGTCGCGCATACCATTGGATATGTGCGTATGAACCAGGGACAAGAAAGGAAGGAAGAAAGAAAGAAAGAGAAAGAGAGAAAGAAGGAAAGAAAGAAAGTGTCTCACCCCGTGAACGAGGTGCCAACGCCGGGCCAAATTCCGAAGCCGGACGTATCAGCTTCCGAAAACAACCCCACGAAAGCAAGGACAATTAATAAGGGGCCCTCTGGTGCGCCAGCGAACGCCGGTTGTGATCCAAAGACCGAGTCAGAGCCCAGAGTTGTCAAAACAAAACAAAATATATTCTTCACACAAGGAAGTTAAACACACACGTGCACACTCAGGCTAGACAGATTACAATACTCGTACAATTCAGATGGGTACTCACAAAACTCAGGACAATAATTAACGACAAGCACGAAAAGTCCAACACGCAAAGTACAAAATGAATAGGAACACTAGGTGTCCAATCGTATTCATCCGCGCTGGTCTTGAGCGGGGCGATCTCGGCGTAGCTCGAGGCAAATCTCGAAGAAGGAACTTTTGGAAATGCAGACGTTCGATGAACTCGTCGTTTAGCTTGCGGGGAATCACCTTCTTCCGCAAACGGTCGGTCTTCACGTCACATCTCTTCACTGGCGCGGTCTGATCCCCCTTCCGATTCCCGCACGGCTCTTTTATAGTCTCCGCCGGGGGTTCTGGAACCTTCCTATCGGAGTCGTGATCCCGTAGCACGAAAAAAGCCTGGGAATCTTCTAGTCATTTCTCGCATTTTCAGCCGCGGCCGTTGGAGCGTCGTCGAGGAGGGTGGTGACTCATCTGCACGCTCACGCTGTAGTACCCTCTCTCTCTTTCTCGCTACCGTCGCCTTTGCGTAACTTGTCGATGCTTCTATAGACCGTTCTTCCATTGGCGCCGCCATTGCGTAGGCAGTGGTACCATGTATGGGCAGTTGGCATGCTGGCTTGGGCGGACGCCCGTGTTGTATGCTGTGGTATGCGCTCGGCGGCAGCTTCTGGTGTTTTTTTTTCGCACTCGCGCGGTCTATTTAGCATGAAATGGCGTCTTCTACGTGTGGAATGATCGTGTGAGGCGTAGTGAAGGAATTTAAGTCTGAAGTAATAAAGCGGCTGGAGTTTATGCTGATGTTAGGGCGGAGGGAGAACCCAGCGCGAGGTGTGCGCGTTCGTTTGAGCTTACAATCAGCCTCGGATACCAGTTAGGTATTTCTGAAAATTTTTGCACGAATGTTACCTAACTGCAGCATTCTCAGCACAGTAAGTCTAAGCTCTGGCTTAGCTGCGACGAGTACTTACGAAACATTTGACGATCCTAACAGCGTGGGTACCGTTCTGCTGGAGAATAAGTCGTGCTGTTTACTTTGACAAGCGTTCAAGTTGTTATCTGTAGTTACAGATGAACACAGATGTAGATCTGTGTTCAACTGCCTTGGCTTTGCACATAGCCTAAAGAATATTTAGAGCCTGGCCTGAGCAAAACTTTTTGCTTACCCAATTACTGGTCTCCACGTGTATAGTTGACCGTGCCTTTCTCGTGCATTTTCTATGATCTTGCTTTTGCTCTTATCATGCAACTGTTTTATATAGTGTGTATTTGTTGTTATTAACATATTTTTGCTCTTGGACCATTTTCTCCTATGTAAAATGCCTACAATGATGCCTTACGTGCGACTGTAGGTATATAAATTAAATAAACAAGCAGACAAACGGACAAAAATATGACTAAGTGACATTAATAAATGCACCGACGAAAGAAGTAAAAAAGAAGCACCAGCAAATGTCACCGCACTGGTATGTAGATCTTTTATGTATCTTGCAGGCTGCATCAATATCTCTTTACAGAGCCGCCGTGGTTCTTGTAGTGACAGCTCTGCTTGGTGAAACCATGCGCTGCAACTATTCTCTTATAGGATCTGTGCCACCCCCTTGTTCACACTGCCACAAAGAATGCCTGGTGTCGCCACTCTACGCATGTGATTGCAGAGACTCCCTACCCGGCGCGTCCAGTGCCGAAGAAGCGCGAACCATACGAGGACCTCCTCCTGTGCACGATAAGTCACAGGGCTATATTCAAGGAGATGTACCCACCAGACGGTCACTGCGACTTGCTCTTCTACACCACGGCTTACTACGAGCCGACAAGCAATGAGTTCCGGGGCGCCCGGGACGAATTCAGCTTTAGCGTGTTCCTCAGCAAAGCAAGATCGGCTGGTGCCAACAGCAAGACTGGCTACGGCGTGTCTTTCGACTACGTGTGAGTTGTTCTTCAAACGTATTTGTTATAATCTTCTCCTAACTATTGTCGTCAGGGGTTGACTAGGCAGGAGCAACTACTGACAACTGAGAGTTAGGCCACGCGGCTCGTCTTCAATGAGTGAGCAAAGAGGGTGTCTAACAGCAACCGCTTCCGCTAATGGTGGTCTCCAGCGGGTCGCATCCTCTCTTAGAATGGGGATGGTCGGAAGGTGGGCGGCAGCTTCCACATCGACGTTCATCGCGCTTTTGCGAGAATACAGCCAAGTGCTGACCGGCGTCGGCATGTGACGCCTTGTGCATTGCCCATTAGGCTGTGGTGGATTGCTCGTTACCTTAGCTTTCATGCTATTTCACCGGTTATGCCTTCCCAAATACGTTACGAGGCTCGGCTAGAAATTTATTATGCCTTTGCTTGGACGAATAGACTGACTAAAATAGTTCCTGCGCACTGCCTTTGAGACGGGGCTGGCGGCTGTGCCATCAATTTGATAGTCTAGCACTGTAGGGCTCATAATTGTCTACAGAAACTTTCTTAGTAGCGCTGCTACAACATTCCCTCCGATAGGCCTTGCTTGCCAAACGTGTCTTCTCTACACTGTCTTCGAGGTTGAGCTTCGAGTTCCTGATGTCTCCTTGCTTGTATTTCGTGTTGTCTGGACCCGCTTGTAAACCTTAAAAACCAAGTTCCCAGGAATACGTTTTGAAAATTTACAGCGAAGCTGTATATTGCTAGGATCCCGGGAGGTCTTACTCATACGCAGTTACCCAAAGATCGGTAAGCCGGTTGGCTTTGGAAGTCCACGGTAAAACCACACACAAATGAGGCAGTGCGTGGGTTGGACCTGTTTTGAAGTCAGAAACACATAGTAAAATTGATTTTGAAAAAACACTCAGGAACATGGATGAATGTAAATGGGTGGCTAAAGTTCACAAGTATCTCTACCGGAAAAGCATGGACACAAAATGGAGGAAGAGGTCAAGAAAGTTGGCAACCAAGTACAGGGTAATTGAAAGTGTAGATAAACAGCCGGGAGTCATCAGACAGAAAGTCAGAGAAACACAGACAGTGAATTGGACCCAACTAATGGAGACAAAAAAGACCATGGAGAATTACAAGAATGAGAATAAGAAATTAGAAAGGAAAATCTATACGAACAGAAAGGGCAGTACCTTGCTATTTGACGATCGAGCTGGTCGCCAAGGACAAAAAGATGCCGGAACAAATATTCGCAAGAAGACGAGTCTGTGTCTACTGCTGCAAAAATCCGGAGATCACTTAGCACATCCTCATGGAATGCGAAGGGATTCATCTAGTGAGACCCATAGGTAACGTACATCTTCCAGAAGCGCTTAGATTTAAAGTAGACGGAAGAATCAACCGGTCAGCAGTAAAAAAAAAGCAGGGAAGAGATTGACACGACCGGATCTGTTGCAGGCGTAGGTAAAAGGACAAGTTTTGAAGCAAAAGAAAAATACATTATGGAGAGGTATGCTAAAATGCTACAATGAAAAAGATGCATAGCATACCTCATTAAGTCAAGCAGGCTAGGTGACAATCTGTCAACGCCCCGTTTCAAAGGGGAAGCCAATAAATCACCATCACCACCATCATCATCATCATCCGCTGCAGCGGCGGCACCGGCCGCGGGGACGAAAGAAATAAAAAGGAGCAGAGCTTGGCCATCGCGCATAGCATTCGCCACTATAGTTTCTCGTAAACGATTACGGTTGCATAAGCTGCAGTTGCCGGGAAGCGGCAACTTGTAGCACACGAAGCAGGGTTTGACGTCACTACACTTTCGTATGTAAAAGAAGAACCCGCCCAGCAACTGATTTTGTTTTTGTTGTGATGGCGCTACGGAAAGGTCACGCATAGTTAGGACTATCGAAGAGCAGCGTGGATACCTGCTGAGCGACGGAAGGAACAGCAACGTCAAAATGCACAACGGCGTCGTGCTCAGGCTCGGCTGGAGTCAATTCAAGGCTACGTCACATTAGTCTATCGGATCAGATGATACCACACCTTTGCTGGCCAACCACGTTGACAGTGTAGATTGGAGCCCGTTTTTAGATGCGAAGCATCTTATGGTCGGGGCTATGTCACTGCCTCCGTCCCTTCACCGTGCGGCATCCACACCTGCACTGCGCATGCGCATCCTGTTCCCCCTCCTCTACTCTCCTTGTCTCATCTCCCCTCCTCTCGGCATTCCTCCTCTCCGACGCTCCTCTCCGGATTGCGCAACGAATGGCAACACCTGCGGCTAAGCGCGCGATAATGTGAAGCAGCTTAGGTTAGAGGCGCGACGGTAGGCGCCCCAGAGGCACCGGCAACAGTCACCGACGCCGCACGCGTTTGGTGCGAACGTGGGCAAAACGTCGACGGCGTCGACAACAGTTTTCCGGTGCTGCAGATTACTTCTCCAGGTGATGCCTTACGCTTAGGTAGTGCGACGATTGAAATTGTAGAGACGGTTAAAACTTTAGGAGTGTTTTTTAATAGTAGAATGTCATGGGAACCACAAATTAGTAAGTTAATAACTAATATTTCCAAATGTGTAGGTATACTTGCACGACTGCGTTCCTTGCTTCCAGTTTCCGTTAAGATAACACTTTATAACAGCTTGTTTTTATCGCATGTCAGTTATTGTTTTTTGGTATGGGGAAGCACAACAGCAACGAACATTAATAGACTATACAAACTACAGAAAAAAGCGATTAGGCACATTGCTAATGTTGACTATTATGCGCACACGGGTGAATTATTTAAACTGTTTAATATTATTCCGATTCATCAGCTTTACGAGTATTACCTAGCAATAAGATATAAAAAATCCCTGCTCAATAGCAATCGCGCTTTTTTGGATATTTTTCAACTAGAACCATACATTATACCATACCCTACTCGTCACCAACAACACTGGATCATTCCATTCTGCAGAACACACCTCGGCCGACAAATGCTTCGCTTCACTGTTCCTGTTTTATTAAACAAATTAATTCAAGAAAGAATTAAAATTGAAGAATGTGGCGCACGTGTTATTAGGGAAGCACTTTTATCATGAAATCAACGCAATATTATTTATCACTAATAAAACTTTCAGCGTATATTGTAATTTGTCTTCATGTATTGTACTGTGTAATTTAACCGTAAAGGAATCTATGTATCTATATTTTCAGTTCGTGATGAATCTATTACAAGTTGTAAAATATTAACCCTTTCTTGCTATGAATGAATTTTTTGTTCGTCTGTCCTCAATGCTTTCCATGTATCAGGGAGGCTCGGGTTCCCCTCAAGTGAATAATGTCACTTTTATCCCGAGCCTGCCCTCCTCCTTGAAATGAAAATAAACTGACTTGATTTGATCTGATTTGATTTGCATGTCCAAGTTTATACAGCTGATAAAACTACCTTGAGTCGACCCCATGGCTGCTTCGCATACTACTCAGGGTTCCCCTACGGGAAGATGGTGTCATTTTTTTTTCTTTACTAATTAATCGACTATAGCTGAGGTCCACTTTCGGGAGTAACGTGAAGTAACTCACAACAGGATGCTGCGTAAGTGCTAAAAAATCGAAGATTTATGCGAATCCGAGCAAATCGCACTAAAGAAAATGATGTGGTTTAGCTTTGGTTAACCCTGGTTGATAGCGAAAGCTTTACTGCGCTGGCTAGGCCCATTGTCGAGCTGTTGCCGAGGTGTCGTTTCGCAATATACAGACATGTTTGCAATGAATACAGTGTTTATTCATCATTTTTTAATGCCTATGAAGACACTGCGGTGGTCACTAAAGTAGTGAGACTTGGTTGCAACTCGCAGCCGCGCCCAACTCTACTCTGGCAATGGCGGCAATGTCTCCTTTCAGGGTTCCGTAAAGGCCTAAATATAGTCCGACGTAGCATGAACGCGCGAACACGTCATGTCACGCTGGCGAGAACAACAGCGGCTAACGTTAGCCGATGGTTCAACGTACTGGCGCCGCCAACATACCCGGACGCGCGGCCAATGCGCTCCGACGCGCCCGGCGTCTGATGACGCTCGTCAGCGTGCCGATAACGTCGGATTTTAAACACGTCTTAATGCTCTCTTGTGGTTTGACCTCTAGCTCTCAAGGTGAACACTGTTGAGACGCCAATGGCTGCCCGAGGTAGCGCAATGAAGCTTTCGCTTCAAAAGACAGCAGAGAAGGGAGTTCACAAACCTTCTAGACGTCATACCGGGTCTGATTTTCCACTGCCCGAAATTAAGTTACTGAAGATTTTGCAAGCGATGCACATCCAGTGCTGTTCTTTCATTAACTCCGATCATTTTCAAACGCTTTATTACTTCCATGCTTAGCACTTCAATATTCAACGCTATCAGCAACGCGTATTCCTGTATTCTGCACCTGCTCAGTCGACTTTGGCACCCGGATTTGTGCTTTGACACCTTTGTCCAATATGCGCAGCGTAAGAACATGCTTTCTTACGCCGTGGTCACACGGCCTCTTCGGGGCTCCGACGCAGGCTGCGTTATTGCCCGTTCCCTGGCTGGCATTTTATACCACCACGCACACCTCCTGCCCACAGCAGAAATGATTTCATCTCAGCTGGTTCGATGTAAAAAAATTGGCACCGAAATAAGAGAACCAAATAAAACGAAAGGCTCGCAATACGTCGCAGCATTCCTCCGATTCGTGCATGGTGTCCTCTGTGCACATCTGGTTACAGCTTTGCCTTATCCGGGACAAGGTGATTCGGGGCATTTGTTACATTTATGCAGAAATTATTGTCCGTTGCTGGTTATCAATATTTCCACGTCGCGTGGACACTGCTCAGCATCAGTGAAGGTTCGCTGCCTTTATACTTCCCGTGATTAGGCACCGATAAAGAATTGCTTTGATTTGGCATTTTTGATAAGCGTATATAAAAAAAAAACCCTCTGTAGGCGTAGTGTGGCTCTCCCGTCCATCAGCTCGGCCGCAGAGCTATACACCGTCTCACCGACACCGTGCAGCACAGTCAAAGGTTAGCCAATAGCAACTCTCACGAATTCAGTGTGTGGAAGTGTTGATATTTTATTTTTATGTGTAATATGCAGATTATCTATAGGCCGAAATAAAACGTACTTTGGTAGGGCCAAAAAGACGTAGGACAAGGACGTGAAGAACGCAGGACTACGACGCTAGACTTCAAGTGAATCCTCCGCTTCACCGAATTACCTGGTGCTAGCTAAATCATCATCCTCATAACCATCAGCCTATTTTACGTCCACTGCAGGTCGAAGGCCTACCCCAGCAATCTCCACCCCTGTCTTGAGCTTACTTGTTCCAACTGACGCCTTGAAATTTACAAATTTCATTACCCCACCTAATTTTGTGCCGCCCTCGACAGCGCTTCCCTTCCACTGGCACCCGTTCTTAAACTCTAATGCTTCGGCGGTCATCTGCCCTAACCATTACATCCTGCCCAGCTCCAATTTTCTTCGCCTGATTTCATCTAGAATGTCGGCAGTCTCCGCTTGCTTTCTCATCCACATTGCTTTCTTCCTGTCTCTTAAAGTTTCGCCTAACATTTTTCGTTGAAGTGCTCTTTGCGGAGTACTTAACTTGTTCTCGAGCTTCTTCGTTAACCTAGTTTCTGCCCCATGTGTAAGCCCCGACAGAATGCAATGATTGTGCACTTCAACGACAGCGCTAAGCTTCCAGTCAGGATTTGGTAATGCCTTTCATGTGCCATTTAACCCATTTTTATTCGTCTCTAAATTTCCTTCTCATGATCAGGGCGCCCAGTGAGTAATTGAGCTAGACAGACGTACTCGTGCACAGACTCTTGAGGCTGACTGTCGAACATGAATTCTTGTTCCCTTTTTGCCAGTCTATTGAAAATTTCCAGGCTAATAAATAGCGCTTGTTGAGTATGTCTCAATTATGGAATACGCGCTAGGTTTCTCAGCTTTATTCTTTATCTGAACACCGTCCATCGCCGTCTACTTTTGCTCGTTAAATACTTTCAGTGTGGAAACTATGTACGCAAGCTCATGTGGGGAACCGGTGTCAAGCGAATCACTGTTTGGTGCTAATAAGCAAAACTCAGCGCCAAGGCTAAGGGCAAAGGAGAGCACGACGCTTTGTTAGATGTTTGGCTAAATGTTGAAGGAAATGATGCGCAAACGCAAAGCTAATGACACAAGTGTCTGTACAAAGTGACGCAAGTGATTTTATCCCTTCATTCCCCTACTTCACTTCTCCGTTGCCGACTTGTCGTTGTCCACTTCTCCGTCTAGGCTCAGTGCCCGTTGTGGTCCTTAGGGTGTCCGAACAGTGCAATTTCCCAGTCGAATCGAATACAAGTATTTCAGAAAAATACGAAAGAATATGGAACATTTTCTCGTTTCTAAAGCAAATTAAATACGGAGTTTGCATAGAGTAAAAGTTTACTTTTCGTGAAAAAGTCGGGCCTCTATATATTAATACATGCATTTCATACTGTTCGCAAGCAGGCGTCTGGACAAGTGAAGAGCTTGTATATGATAACCTGCTTTCAATTATCTGAGGTACTACGGCAATGGCAGAAATGAAACGAGGAAACAGCTTTTGACTGGATTGACGCACAGTCTTGTGCTGTGCGTCAGACATACCGAAATCAACTGGAGTGTCGCGAGACAGAATATTATTTTCGTAAAACAACATGTCTACAAGAAATATGAGAATCCGACAGAATACCCAAAGTACATTTTGTTTCAGACCAACTACAACCTGAAAACAAAAGAAACAAAAGACTGACAATTTATACTGCGGTTCTAATCAAACAAACTCAATATTGCTCAGAATGAGAAACGTTTTGTACGATTTATTCGAACCTTCCAGAATTTCATCTTCACAATCACGTAGGCGATTTAGTAGTCAAGGTGCCTGGCAACTGACTAGTTGTTTTCCGTAATGGGTCCTTATTTTTGGTGACCACTTTTACATCGACGGGCGTTCTCGATGGCGATGTGCCCTTGTGTTGCTCCGACGGGAGCTGTTGAGTCTCCGAATGGTCCCTTGAGTATGCACTCCGTGTCTGGCACAACATCGAATTATGCTGTTCTGCAAACGCTGACGATATTAGAGTCGCTGTTGATCCCGTGTCCCATAGCGCTAGCGTCTCTATACGCCATTGATCTTCGTGGGTACGAGGATTACTTAATCATCCGAGCGCGCCGTCACGATGCGGTTGGTGCGCTGCTCTCGTGCTGCTCGCTCTTCCTTTCGTCGCGCGGCGGCTACCTTCTCCTCCTCGGTGCGTGTGTCGGGTCTCGGGCAATCCTTCGCGCGATGCAGGCAGCGAGCGCAAATGTCCGCGGGAAATCTCGTGGGCTTGCCTTGCTGGTGATCATCTCTCGCATCTTTTATTTGTGGCTGGTTCCGTGGGGATGTCTTCGCGTATGTGGCGTCGCTTCTCGTCGAAGCCATGCGCCTGTCGAATTGTCGTGCGTAGTTGACGAATTCCGACACGCTCCCTTTGCTCAGGTCGTGGAAAGCCGCGAGCGCGGGCCTTGCACTTTCCCATCGCACACCCTGAAAGTCCACGATGTCGCCGTACTTGCCGCGTTTTATGCGTTGCAGTCGGCAACACATGTAGTCGGTGATGGTTTCGTCTTCCTTCTGTCCCCGTGCGTTCACGTTCTCCACCCATTCGCAAAACAGTGGTTGCTTGTCAAACTCCTTTCGTAGTGCCGCTACCCAAGTCGTCCAACTCTTCAGGCTTGTATACGCCGTCGGTGCGATGCCAAGCTGCTGCGCGTCCACGAAGTCTGGATGTTCCGGCGTTTAGCGTAGCCATGTCGTTCCATGAACATCTCTTACGCATGCTCTCCACTGAAGTGATCCATTCGCCTACGCTCTCGTTGTCTGTTCCGGAGAACGTTGGGAGAGTTGCTGTGAGGTCGGGCATTGTAGTGATCTGGATTGCAGCATTTTCGTTGGCCTGTCGTGTAACGTCGTTGCCGTTTACCGTGTTTACTGGGTTGCCTTGCGATACCATTTGTCGTTCCAACAGTCGCGCCATCATTTGCATCGTCGTCGCGAGCATCTTGAGCTCCGTTGTGCCGCTCGCGTTTACAGTTTGTGTTGTGGTGGGCGTTTCGGGGGAAAATGTGCTTTGTTGCGCGTCTCCGCGTGGCTCGTCACTCCCGTACTCATCGTTGAGTGTTGAGTGCTTCACTTCGCCGTCTCGATCCGCCATGGTGGTTGTTCGGTCGTTGCACGCTGTGCTTCGTTTTGGTAATGGGACGTCGGTCGCTGACACCGTGGAGGCCAGGGACGTTCCGATTCACTTTCGCCCCGCGTCGTTGACCTCGTTCAGCTTTATCCTCACACCGTCGTTGCTTCAGCCGTGTTGCGTGCTCGTCTGTGCCGCCATGTCACTTGCCATTTCCGTTGTTGTTCTCTCGCGTTGAATCTTGCATGTTTTCCAGTTGCTTGTCCGCGTTGGTATCCTTAACGAATCCTCGTCGCCAAGTCAGTGGTTGACGCATATGATGGCACGATCGATGACCAAAAACAACTTGATTTATTAACAATGCATTCGGATTACATGATCAGCATCTCGGCGGGCGCGTCTTCACGCCTCGAACGCTCGTCGTCACCTGCTCTGCTTCTCCCGCCTCGCCCGCCAGTCGCTCGAAGTATTTATCTCGCTTGCCGACAGGTGCCGCTAGTCCCTCAGCTAACAGTTCTCATATTACGTTGTCGAAGGCTGTAGTGCGGATTGGTGCGCACATTCACGATATGCTGTGATTTGTTTTGTTTAATGTATTGCAGCAACTTGTAGTAATACACATGGTTTGCCTTTAGCATAGAATGTTTTATAAAAAATTGTTTCGTGCAAAAGTTTTGTATAAGGCTATGATATCCCTTGTATGCACGTAAGGCTCTTTCTTGCAGTACTATCAATTTATTATAAGTTTTTTGCGAAGTAGTGCCCCAAATTAATATGCAGTAGGTTAACCGAGAATAAAAGAGTGCGTACGTAGCACAATGAACTTTTCAATCATGGAGGAACCACAGTACATAGTCTGTATAAGCAACCAACAGTTGACTAGTGAATCATCTAATGGAATACGAATGAACTAGCAGCGACTATTGAATTCGTGTTTGAAATTAAGAATGTTGGCACACCCTTATCTGGTCCCATAACTTTTTTGCTAGAGACGTGGCTGCTTGTGTTGCCTCGTACTTCATTTCTCTTTAACCAACGTGGTCGCTTTTCTTTCTCCGGCTTCTTGCACCTCGCTCCGCTTGCCTATAAGAGCATACTTAAACATTCTAGAGAAGTGGTCATGATTGGACCCCGCGCCCCAAGTTGTCATTTCGGGCACTTGCGTAGTGGCACATAATCAGTGGCCAGAGTAGTAGTTTATTGGGCAAAAAAGCAGCAGCCAGGCATCCACGAAGTGCATAGTTAGACTTTAAATTCATGTATTTAACTTAAGGACCACTCAGGCGTTACAGGAAAGAGTGAATGACAGCAACAGTACACACAAGTTAGCAAAATACAAAGATCGAGCTGTCCAACACAGTTGACTGCAAATTGTAGTGTTTACAACTGTCTAAAACTTAGCAGAGAACGACGCGTTGGAAGAATGAGGAAAAACGAGGGGCTCACCTTGTTTTGTATTTTACAACTACATCAAGGAAACAGGCAATGAAGCCAGACAGTGTGACATTTATTTTGGAGAATGCAGAATAGCTTATAGAATAAGTATCCCTTCTAGTAATTTTATATTACTACATTCCTGAAATAATTAAAATTAAATCCTTCACAGCGGAGCAAGCAGTGGACTGCATCCAAATATTTATTTAACAGGAGAAATTAGCAGACTAGTCGGTTGGACATTCTTGATTGAACGACAGCGAACTTAGTGAGACATAGGCGTACATTAAACAACAAAGACACAAGGGCGCCCACGTGTCTCCGTGTTTTGTTGTGCGTCTATTTATTTATCTATTTATTACAACGAAGCTGTTAAGGGCTAAGTCTTCGATGGTCGCGTCTGTATGTGGAAAAAACTCTCATTGGCCATATGCTGTATGTGCGAGTGAAAGCACTCGAGGGACGCGCGCTTTTACGGGGAGCGATCACACGGCGGAGAGCAAACGCCACTTCTTCCGTCCCGCGAAAGGCCGTGGGGGGACGGGTGGGAGGGAGGGGAGGCTACGTTTAGCTGCGGCACCAAATGCGTATCTTGCAACCGGGCGCAAGGGGAATTGGCGACTCAATCTCCCACGCGAAAGGGGGACAGCGGGAAGGCAGCGCGGGAGGTAGGGGTTGCGGCTTCTGCTCTGCGAGCAACTTTTACTTTGCGCAGCGCCGAGCGGCAGCGCGCACCGTATCTTGAAAGCGATCTGCAACACGGCTCCTACCTTTGTATGCGCTGTGCTTTCGCCGCTCAGTTTCCGTTGAAGCAATAGACCGCACGAACCTTCGCTCGCTGCTGCTAGCACACTTGCTCACGCCAGCGTTTTGACAGCGGTTGTGTGCGGTCACTCAAACAACGCGCAGAACTGTTGTCGATGGCTGCGGCGTTTTGCCCACGTTCGCGCCGAACGTGCGCGGCGTTGGTGACATGTTTATGAAGAACGTGCGAACCTTTACCATACACCCTATGGCGGTGTACCGTAGCGACCACAAGGCGATGGTCCTTGTGGTCACTAAATTAATGAAAACCACCGGATCATATATATTTCTCATTCTTTAATAATTCAAATAACCAATTACACCATGAAATCTTAATAGTCATGATTGGAAATACATAATTCGCACCATAGTACAGCTTCGCTGGTCTTACATCTCCACCCCAGTGGAAGGGCTGACAGTTTTTTATTTACATATACTGCAGCCCTACCTTAGGGCTATAGCAGGAGTAAGAAACGTTACACAATATAAAAAAGCTACAACAAAGCAAATACACGGAAATCATTGAAGTAATAGCCATTGGCAAGCACGTACAGAAAAACAACAATAATATCGATGAAGCAATTAACATGTTCGCAAATTGTTAGCCAGTGTAATTTGAAAACATGTTGAGCGTGAGGAATGAATGTTATCGCACAGACTCTCCCAAAGCTCTTAATGCGTGTGGGGAAAAAAGTCGAAGTTTCGCCTGAAGGACCAAGCATCGATTGCGATAGCAAATTAGTAGACGGCTATACGAAGTACGGATAGTAGTGTTATCGGCCGTATAAACTTGCAAACATTCACTTACTAGCTATGATTAACAAGCACGGTGTCACGCGCGCACAGGTTAACATGAACGCATCTCGCTCAATGACCGCGGAAACTCGCTGTCGAAACGCTGCAGTCAGGAAGCGCGGCAGCAGCATCGAGCGAATTGACCTTTGTGCTGTCTCGCTTCAGCGCGAACGTCGAAAGCACAGCGCATTCGAAGCTACCGGCATTTGGTGTACTTTATTCACATCGCAGATCGCTGTGAAGATGAGGCCCGCGCGGGTGCGCACTTTGTACACACCGCAGACCAATGTCAAGGTATGGCGCGGCCAGCAGCAGCTGCCGCTGGAGTAGAAAGCCCTCGCCGTGCCACACGCGCCAATTCTAGAAGACTGCGCACTTCCGCTCCGCCTTTCTCTCTCGCAAGCTACAGATTCAGCTGCGGTCGTCGGCTGGCTCTCAAAAGCTTTCACTCGCACATATACCGTACGGCGCGCGGCGACGATTATACGGAATATCAAGGCGACGGCAGAAATGCGCTTGGAGTGTCCATAAAATTGCTATCCCAATAAAACTATCTGAATGTGTTGGTACACGCAAAAAAGGTGTTATGTTCAAAGTTTGGGGGCTACAGGTACAACTTTCTTTTGTAAATGTGTTATGGTTTTGTTCACAAAGGCCAGAGGTGGAGTTATTATTGCATGTAAAAAATTCACAGCTTTGATGTGATAACGCCGGAGCAGTGGTTCAATGTTCAGTAATCGTTGAGCCTGTGTTGGTGAGAAGTTGTGGCTGCAGTTTTGGCAGGTGAAACGAATGAATTTTCTCTGAACGTTTTCGAGTGAGCTTGTTTCACATTGTTTATAGGGGTACCAAACCATGGATGCAAAATCAAGTACGGGGCAAATTAGGATTTTATACAAAAGCAGTTAAGTGTCACGAGGGGTCTTAGTTAAAGTGCAGCGCAAATGGCCTAGATTTTAGTGCTTTTCCGCTTACATATTTTATGTGGTTAGACAAAGAAAGAAAGAATAACGCCTTAAATATTTAGGCGTTATTCAGAGCCATGATGCATAAATATTTAGACGCCATGTTTCTTAAAGTGAGCTACCAATTAATTAAAAAATTTTTTAGAACAGCTAGACAAAGGTTTCCGTTATTTTACTCTATTATTATTGAATTTGCTAACGTATTTGATGAAGTAGCCCAGTCTCCCTTATTGTTTAGGCTAAACATGTTAAAGGCTTGGAAACATGTGCTTTATTCGATTCTTGCTTTCCATACTTTAGAGTAATTCGTCTCTGCTGAAAATACTTTATTCCACATACTGCCAATCCTATACCGGATTATAGCAACAGGGGCATGTACAACAACAGTGTTTCTAACGTTAAATATTAGTTTGTACATTAGTTACAGCAGACGAGCATGTGAATATCAGAATAAACAAGCAAATGATCGAGTTATAAAACGATAAAATACAATGAAGCATAAATTTCAGGAACATGAAGAACATAAAAAATAAGAAATAATTGAAACCAATTGTTTAAGGCGCAAGCACTGCACCATTTAGAGAAAGTTGGCTAACTACGTTACTATGGACTGCTGTCAAACTCATCCAAAGATGTCTGGTTAGTAGCAGAATGGTCGTGGTTGTTGCGTTCTCTAGTAGCAAGAGGGAAAAAAACAATTCCTTTTTTATTTATTTATTTATTTATTTCACAATACTGCAGGCCATGACAGGCCCAAGCAGGAGTGGGAATTCAAAACATAATTAGTATAAATCGGGATTACAAATGAATAACGCCATTAACAATCAAACAGGGTTACATTGCTACACATATAATACGTGCTTAGTAACCAGCAAAAAAAGAAAAAAATACTAAAACAACAATTTTTCCAGTGCCGTTTGAAAATCAGGCTCCTCAAAAATGGTTTTAGGCATAGCATTCCAGTCAGAAATTGTCTGGGGAAAGAAACTGTGTTTAAATGCATGGGTTTTAGCAAATATTGGTTTCAGTGCGTGGTCATGATTGTGTCGAGTCTTTCTAGTCTCTAAGGGTTTTACATATGAAGGTATGGGCATGTCAAATTTACCTTATTCATTATACTTCAAGGGTCCCGTGAGGGACATTACATGAGGGGTGGGTACAGGGGATTGAACATACTGACAGTAAAAATTGGTGAATACAGGTCAAATGAATGCAAGTCAGTTAGCGAATACAAGGCAGGAGAAAATAAAATAATAATGATGCGCAGCAGTGTACACGATAATCGTATAGGTTAGCGTTGTTTCAGTGTGAAAAGAGTATTCCGCTAGAATTTGGCTGTGTTTGCGTCTAGTTGGTTTTGTTTTAGACTGATTACATATTTGACGTGTCAATATTTATCTGGTGGTTAATAATTTGGTACGTAAGTATTAAACGAGCAATTTTCGCTAGCACACCAGTGGCAAAATTCCTGCATTTCATAACAGCTGTGCTGGGGAATCAGATTGTCTGTGTTTATCATAAATTATCCAAACCGCCTTCTTCTGTATTCTCTCTAGTTCGTTAGTATCTTGTTTCGTATGCGGATACCACAAACATTGCCATATTCCAAACTTGATCTCACATAAGTACCATAAGCTTTAAAACCTGCCATGGTGGCTTAGCAGCTGTGGTGTTGCGCTGCGAAGGACGAGCTCGCGGGATCAAATTGCGGCCGCAGAGGCCGAATTTCGATGGAGGATGAAATGCAAGAACGCCCGTATCCCGTGCATTAAGGGCACGGAAAAGAATCCCAGGTGGTCAAAATCAATCCAGAGTCCCCTGCTACGGCGTGCCTCATAATCAGGTCAAAGTTTGGCACGTAAAAGCACAAACAATATTTTATTTTATTATCTGGTGGTGCAATTGAGGCGCACCCGGTGCCTTATTAACATAAGCCACTTGAAAGCACTTGAGGTGACCTGCCCTATGTGAAGGCTTTATCGAAGGTCATGTGGTATGGTTAATCGGAGATAATTATGGTGTTCAACAAAACGTAGCACTGAATCCTTTATTTTCTATTTATATGTCGACTTCTATTTCTTCTTGGTCATTTGAAGTGGTGCGCTTTTCCTAACGTAGATGTTCATTTGCCGCTCAGCACACCACTTGCCTACCGCTTCTAAGGCGTCGTTTCGTGTCATATGGTCGGCTTGTGAGTTACTTTCACGCTATAGAATACAGTCGTCTGCGCATAGCCTTATGCTGACATTCATTTCAAAAGACACGTCGGAAATGAATTTTAGAAATAGGGCGGGAGCCAAAATGCCATTTTGGGGTACGCCTGATACGACGTGAGCTATATCTGAGGTTATATCTGAGGGCTCTTTCTTATGTGTTCCCCGGGATCCATGCGGCACTGTCGCCCTCATCGCTACCGCCGTGTGTAGAGCACGGGCGATTGGCTTTTCCATTAGAGAAAAATTTCTGCCAGAAGACGTCCGATGCCTATTCGGCAATTCTTTGCGTCCCACGGACATGGAACCAGGATTTTAAAAATTCTTAGAGCAGAATGGCTACGCCAGGCAAGAATATACCGGACCAACCTAAGTGTGAAATTGCATGATCCATTCGAACCATACTCGGCCAAACTTCAACTTCGGAAGCACACGCGCATGGCGGACCAAGTCACAGAAGGATTGTGGCAAACTCAACTTAGAAACCTGCGAGACTGTGCGAGAAAGGAATACCGGACACCTACCTACAAGGTTCACGTTGACGAAGGAATTCACCTTCCTGAGGGAATCCGGGAAGTTCTTGCACACAGATCAAAATTCGCCGTAGAAACCGCGTTGACCAGACAAGAGCTGCTTTAGCTAGTGCGTCAAGTCTCTCGGCAAGCACCGGAGGACGAAGCCGGCAGAGTGACCTCCGAAGGCATCGACGCTCTAAAACGCTGTAAGCCTCAACCGTCAAGGATTTCTGTACATCGCGTACCCTCGTACTTAGTAGATAAATCGTAATGTGTAGTTAGCGCCTGTGTGTGTCTCCGTTCTTCTTCTACGTCCGTGTGTCTGTGTTTTTTTTGCGCTACAAGAAAATCTGCAAACACCAACAAGCCCAAATGTCTACACTGATGGACTTGAATGGGGATTTAAACAAATTGGGTGTGATCAGTGAGCTAATTAATCAACCAGTTCACTATTGGGCATTCTTCTAACGGAATTATAAGTTTAGTAATGAGTTGTTTACGTGACATACGATGAAATTGCCATTGATATGGCAGTACGATTAAATATCTTATTTGTGATTGTCGTGCACTTGTTCAACAACTCTGCTGTGGGTCAAAGGACACGGCGAAAGCCGTGTTGACAAGCTGACAATATACTTTTTTTCTAGGTGTAGTATTATTTGCTTCAGAATGATATGCTTAAGAAGCTTACAAAGGTTCAAGTTAGGAATAAAGATCTGTAATTGAAGGAATCTGTTTTGGGTGCCTATTTATGTATTGATATTACGTTTGCCCTTTTCTATTCTTTTGGAAGTGTACATGTCGAAAGAAAGGTTAACAAGTATGCACAGGAACTTCGCGATTGCTTCAACGTAGGTTTTAAAGAAATCGTAGGATGGGCCATCAGGCCCTGGCGCTTTTTTGTTTCTAGGTTCAGAAGCAGGTTGAGTACACCCGATTATCTGTTACGGCTGGCGGGTTTAAATGGTATTGCGAGCTTGATTCAGTATATGGCACATTGCCATCATGTTCTGTAAAGACAGCGAAAATAGTTGTTCGTACTATTGGCCGTATGTAAACTTTCTTCCTCGGAGGCCAGGTTTTCACGCGACCGCATTAAGGACCCCGTGTCGCAGAAAATCCGGCGTTGGTGTCAGTGTCGGCGTAAGCGCCGGCGTCCATGGCGGAGAAAATCATCCCGACCGCGCAGGCCGTTCGCGTGGCGCAAGGCGTTAGTGAACAAAAATCGAATTTCTCACAGTAATATCGGTCAGAAAAATGGTAAAGGATGACTTAACCCCGACCTACAGACATGGTAGCGTCGGATTGTAATTTTAATGTACGATGAAACATAATTATGTTGCGAGGAAAGTCAAACACACACCCCTTTTCCAGCATTAGCACCATACCAACAGCGGCGCGCTCGTGCAGGTTAACCCGCCGGGGTGGCTCAGTCAGCTAAGGCGTTGCGCTGCTGAGCACGAGGTCGCGGGATCGAATCCCGGCCGCGGCGGCTGCATTTCGATAGAGGCGAAATGCAAAAACGCCCGTGTGCTTGCGTTGTAGTGCGCGTTAAAGAACCCCAGGTGGTCAAAATTAATACGGAGCCCTCCACTACGGCGTGCCTCATAATCAGAACTGGTTGTGGCACGTAAAACCCCAGAAAGAAGAAGAAGTGTAGGTTACTTGCGAATATGTCATCCAGATTGCCTGCCTAATGCGTTTTTGACACGCGCGCGCGTCGGGCCAATAGCAAACATTTAATAAAATAATAAACAAAGGTCCTAAGGCCTTCACAATTTCATATAAAAACGACTTATACTGCCCCTGGAAAAACGTCGTTCCAGCAATGCATTTCTGTTTAAAAGTGAAGTCGACTTTTAGGGGATCGGTGTAAGCTTGGTCTTTCAGTTTCAGTTTATTATTGTATAAATACAGTGAATAGGTTACAGATAATACACGGACGAGGCTCCCAAAGTCAAAGACTGCATCGGGACCCTCGGTTAATAATAACATTGAAAAAATGTATGAAAGTTAAGCAAGCTACGCAAACCAAACAAAAAACAATCGCGTAAAATACAACATAGAAAAATTAAAGAAAACAATTGTTAGCATACAATCCTATAGTGCATAGAAATGCTGTCAATACATAAAAATTGCAAAGATAGCGTGATTATCGATGTAATCCTAATTATACAAGTAAAAAAAGCTTAAGGGCATGATTGAATGCATGAAAGGATGAAGATTTAATTGTGTTGGGCAAATCATTTCACAGTTTTATGGCCGTGAATGACGATGTCATTTTTCCATAATTAGAATGAACCATAGGTGGTAGAAAATTGTATTTACGTGCAAACCTGGTATTGTTATTATTAATGAGATAACTGGAAGGTATGAATTCGTATGAAAGCGGTTTATGAAGTAATTTATGGAACATACTTGTAAGGTGATATTGGAACAAGCTCGACACAAGAAGGATGTTATTTTCACGAAGTAACAGATTAACACTCGCGAAAAAACCGCTGTTAGTGATAATGCGTATTGCTTGATTCTGTAAGTGCTGAATAGACGAGATATGACAGTAATATGTATTTCCCCAGGAAACAATACCGTAATCAATGTGACTGTGAATGAAGGCAAAGTATAATGATATAAAGTATAATGTTGAAAAGTTAAGTCGACTTTAAGGGATTCGGTGTAAGCTTGGTCTTTGTAAGCTGGCTTTTCCACGTTCTGTTTTTCAGTGAAGCCTACTCATAAAGAAAAATGCGATGCGAATGGGGCCCGATAACGCTATCGCGTTCCCCGCTTAAAGGTGAAGCTTAAGCGTCGTTCAATTTTTCATTGCATTCTTTGTTGCTTAAATGTCTCCAGAACATTTCAGGGAACCTACGGATAAAATTACTGAGCGTGTTCGCGAAGTAGTTGTTTTTCGCTTGCTTAATTTTAGCTTCATTATTCTAATTAGATTGGTAAGTATCCCTTTATTTAGAGGTAAGTCTGAATTTCGGAGATTTTCTGTGCCGCTTGACTTTCCGTTTGGCATGAATAACTTCCCTTGATATCCACGGGTTAAAATCCTTGCTGTTTTTGTTTTAGTTCGGCCGTATTTTGTAATGCAATACGAAATAACTAATTTGAATCGCTGCCAGAAAATTGCAACATCTACTGTATCATCGCATGAAAGTTCTGTAAACGAAGGTCGAAAAATAGCTGGTCGATGATGCCGGTGGCATCGGAACTGTTAAAATCAAGGAAAATTATACGCCGTGGGGAAAGCAAACATTTATATTAACGGAAATCGAACGGAGAATTAGCTTTTTGTATGAAATGCCATCTAGGATGTCCATTTTTTCGGCCAAGACGTGATGACTTCGAAATATTAAATCAAGGATGTCCGAGCGTGTTACTTGAGCACGTGTGGGAGCTAAGTGTACTATTATGTCCAAAAAGATATCGGTGAATTTTGAATGATGGCTCATTGTTTGCCAGACAATGTCCGGCAAGTTGAAATTGCCCATCATGATCAGTTCTGCGCGTAGTGCATTGTGTTTTAAGTATAAATGTAGTGATATCGTTGTTTCGGAGGCACAGGTAGGGTTGTGACAAACGCACTTAGCACGATTGCGCATGACCCATAGAAAAGCTCACAAAATTTTCTTTCGATGTTTGCATGTCTGGCAGCACAGTGAAACGCATTATTTTATAATGTGAAGGCCACTCCGCTGCCACATGTTATCTGTCTTCGTGCACCACAGCATAGTTAGCAGCAGTTATCAGCGTCCTTGATATTGCTGGACAAAGATGTTTCATTAACTCCTACAAAATCAGGTTCTATATCAAAAAGCAGGTATTCACTTGTGTCAAGGTTATTTAAAATGCTGCAGGCATATATGTTTGCGAAGGTTATGTCTGCCACCGCAGTAATTCGCGGTATCAGAGCGTCACATTTTTTTGAGGGATTGTTACTAATAGAAACAGATCCAAAATAAAAAAAGATGGCTGACTAATGGAGTAGCACACGAGGAATAAGGATTATAAACAGGGATAAGGTGCCTCAGAAAGGCTGGCCAACGTTTCGATAGGAGGACCTATCTTCGTCAAAGGCGGCCTCGTCATCCTCGGCGGGTTAGTTTTAAGGGGTTAGTGGAGTGACGTCACGTCGATGTCGGCTGTTGCTGGCTGTAAAGGGAGAGACTGAAAAGAAAATGAGCGCTGGCGCTTGACTGGCTAGGCGCGGTTTCTAAGACGAGGGGACAAGAGCGGGAGAGCGAGAAAGCGGGGAAAAAAAAAAAAAAAAAAAAAAAAAAAACGTCAGAGGGGGTTGGGGGAGCGAGAGGCGAGTGAGCGTTCGGACGTGTCGTGGTCGGCGTGCGTTTGGGGTCCCTGAAGAGCCGGTCAGTGTGCAGGTCACAATACGCGTTGAAAGCATGACTTGAGTAGCGTAGCATCAAGGCATCGGGTAATTTTGTAGTTGACAGGGAGCAGCTTGGTCCGTCAAGGGACGTTAGCCTCACTAGTTCGCCGTAGGCGTCGTCGCGGCGGTATACAGAATTGGCGAGACCCTGTGTGGTCAAGGCGCCGAAAACGTATCCTGGCGTCTGGGATTTTGGACTGTCTCGGTGTGGATCTTGTGTGGAGAAAAAAAAAGAAAAAAAAAAACCGGCACAGGAGGGTGACAGTGTAGAAAAAATATAATTAGAAATTTAAACATGGGGGGGGGAGACAGGTGTACCTGGAAAAGCGCTCCTATGGTTGATCAATGCGTAAAAGCATGGAGGACGATAATAAATTGAGTGGTAGGGGAGATGCAGGGAAGTACTGGAAATGGAAGAATAGGTGAGGTTGAGGTAAAAAAAAAGAAGAAAAAAAAAACGGCACAGGAGAGTGACAGCGGAAGAAATATAATTTCAAACAAACACGGAGGAGACAGGTGTACCTGGAAAAGCGTTCGTATGGTTTATCAATGAGTGAAAGCATGGAGGAGGATAATAAATTGAGTGGTAAGGGAGATGTAGGGAAGAACTGGAAATGAAAGAATAGGTGAGGTTGAGCATCGAGATTAGCTGGAGGTTTAACTTGTTTTGCGCCTTTGTTAATGGTATAACAATTTAAGGTTTATGTTACTGCTTTTAGCGATTCTAAGTTGCCACGTGATAAATTCATCCCCGTCGGGTGCAGGCATTTAAACTTGTGTATTAGGTGTGATTCTGTATATTTTCTCTCGCGAGGTGAACGAAAATTTGTAGTATATAGAGTCTTGCTTCATCAAATATATGGCCGTGCTCATTGAAGTGGCTGGCTACTGCTTTAGGTAAATTGTGTTTTGTATCTGCGCGATGGCCGTTGAGTCTCGTGTGCATTTCTTTTCCAATCTCACCTATGTATTGCTTGTTACAAGCGGCACATTCTAGACAGTAGACTACGTTGCTTGACGTGCAGGTGAAATTCGAAGTTACCTTGTGAATGTAATCTGACGCTGTACTTTTTACTGTAGTAGTAGATTGAATATGTTTGCATGTGGAACACCTGGAGCGGCCACAGAGACCGGATGTTGGCTTCGTCTTTGTCCTTAGTTTGGCGCGTACAAGAATGTCCTTGAAATTACTGTTCCGTTTGTAGGCTACTCTGGGCGGGTCGGGAAAGATCTTATTAAGTTTCTGGTTGCTGGTGAGAATTGGGCGGTATGTACTGAGGATATTTTTCACGTTGGGGAGTGCGTTTGAGAATTTAGTAGTAAGAAGAGGCGTTGTTGTCCTTGTGATCTTAGGGCGGGGTTTGAGGACCTTGGCTCGATCAAGCTTGGTTGCAGTGGTGTAGGCTTTCTGAAGGGCAGTGTTCGGGTAGTTCCTGCTTGATAGGGTTTCCTTAAGGTGATCGAGTCTGTCTATGTAGTCATGGTTTTCAACGCAAATGCGACGAAGTCGTGTGGCTTGGCCTTTAAAGATACCTTGTTTGTAATGTCAGGGATGGTGGCTTGTATAATCTAGGTACTGTTGTTTATCAAAAGGTTTTCTATACAGCGTTGTCTTTAGTGTCCCATTATCAATATATATTGTTGTGTCCAGAAAGTTTATGCGCTCACTTGAAGATTCCGATGTGAATTTTATTGTTGTGTGAAAAGAATTTAGGAAAGTTACAAATTTATCTAAACTTTCCTGACCATGTTCCCATATTATGAATATATCGTCTATGTATCGTAGGTATGTGTGGGGCTTGTGGGTGCAACGAGATAGGAAATCCGTTTCTAGAGTACCCATAAATATGTTCGCGTAGGTTGGTGCAAAAGGTGTGCCCATACTTGTCCCATGTATTTGTAGATAGTAATTTTCCTCAAGTTCGAAGTAATTATATGTCAGAACTAGTTCAAGAAGAGACAAGTATACTTCAATAGAGTGTTGTGCATTGTGTTTGGACAGCGTTTCTTTTATCGAGTTCAAACCATCAGGGATTGGAATGTTGGTGTACAGGGCCGTGACGTCTAGTGTTGCGAGAATTATGTTTTGCGGTAGTGCGCCTTTTGTATTAATGTCCTCTATAATTCTGAGTAGATGGGGGGTATCTTGTACAAATGACGCAAGTGTTTTCGGAAAGTCACCAAGGAAGTGGTTAAGAAATGTGGAGAGGCTTTCTGTCGGGGTGTTGTTGTTCGATACTATCGGACGCCCTGGGATATTAGCGGTGTGAAGTTCAGTGAGTGGAATTTTATGAATTTTCGGAAGGAGGTAGAAGCGTCCTGAAGCTTTGTTGCTTGGTTTAAAAAATTTAAATTCTGACGGTGTTATCAATTCATCATCCAAAAGTGATTTCAGCCTGTTGGTAATTTTCAGTGTGTTTAATAACGTCGGATCGTTGTCTAGCTTACGGTAATGTTCAGGGTTGTTTAGCTGTCTGTAAGCCTCGTGCTTGTACTTATCTACCGGCCAAATAACTATACTTCCACCCTTATCTGCTTCCTTAATGATAATGTCGTTCCGGCAACTAAGATTTGAAATGATACGGTTCTCTGATAAAGTTATGTTTTTAGGTCGCTTAGCTGTCTTGGATTGGCTTATAATTTCGTTAGTGACAGTTTTAAGGTATAGGTCGAGTTCTACGGCTTGTTCTGGTTCAGGAGTCCAAGTAGATTATGCTCTAAGTGGGGTCGTCCCGGTGTCTGGTACGTTGTTGTCGGCGAAAAAATGTCTTATCCGCATTCGTCGGGAAAATTCCGAAAGATCCTTGTGAAGCTCAAATTCATTTATTGTGCTGTTCGTGGGACAAAAGTTTAGGCCCTTGCTAAGTACGTCTATTTCTTCCCTACTTAGTGTTTTTGAAATGTCTACAACATTAGACTGATTTAATTTTGGGAAGCCTTCAGCCACGTCTGGCATTTGTAGATTCGAGCTCCCTTTTGTTGGCCTGAGGTAGCCGTTTGCCTGGAAGGTTGTTTTCTGATTGAAGTTCGCTTTCTTCCTCTGTTTTTGAACCAGTTTTCGAGACTGTGCTTCGTGGTACTGTTCTAAATCTTTCGTCTCATCCGGTGTCATCGCTATGTTCTGAAGTCTATGGCTGAAGTTTTAGCCATAGACTTCAGAACATACCAAGCTGCTCCCTGTCAACCACAAAATTACCCGATGCCTTGATGCTACTCTACTCAAGTCATGCTTTCAACTCGTATTGTCACTTGCACACTGACCGGCTCTTCAGGGACCCCAAACGCACGCCGACCACGACACCTCCGAACGCTCACTCGCCTCTCGCTCCCCCAACCCCTTCTGACGTTTCTTTTTTTTTGTTTTTTGCCGCTTTCTCGCTCTCCCGCTCTTGTCCCCTCGTCTTAGAAACCGCACCTAGCCAGTCAAGGGCCAGCGCTCATTTTCTTTTCAGTCTCTCCCTTTACAGCCAGCCACAGCCGACATCGACGTGACGTCACTCCACTAACCCCTTAAATCTAACCCGCCGAGGATGACGAGGCCGCCTTTGACGAAGATAGGACCTCCTATCGAAACGTTGGCCAGCCTTTCTGAGGCACCTTATCCCTGTTTATAATCCTTAATAGAAACAGACGTGATGGGTTTAATTAATACTGTTCCTCTCTTCAACCCAACGGTGTACATCTTCAAGTTGTCAAAAATAAGTCAGACTTTGTAGCCTGATTTTTTCTACGTTTTTGCACAATGGAACAATTGTTTCCTGGTTGCTCTTACACCTCACGAAAAATCCTCGCTTATCGAGAATGTGTAGAACCTTTATGTCAGTAGCGATTTCCAAATATTTTACTTTTGTCTCCTGAATCCAGAAGTTTCACTATAACTGGTCTGGTTCGTGGCAGTGGTAGGTCTGCCTATTCTATGAGTCCTTTCATTATGAACATCGTCAACTATGATGATTTTATTGCGATTTCTTCACTACTTCATTCAAAGTAGTGATGAGCAGGATACAGAAGCTCCTTTTATAACTAGCGATTAAGTTAAAAGGGCCTTGCAAGACATCACCGGGGGAAAAGCTCCTGGAGAAGACGGAATAACAGTCGATTTAATCAAAGATGGAGGATATATCATGCCTGAAAAGCTTGCGGCCCTTTATACGCAACGACTCACGACTTCAAGCGTACCAGAGAGCTGGAAGAACGCCAACATTACATTAATCCATAATAAGGGAGACGTTGAAGAATTAGAGAATAATAGGCCCATTAGCTTGCTTTGAATATTGTATAAAATATTCACCAAGATACGAGTAATTTCCAACAGAATCAGGGTAACGCTTGACTTCAGTCAACCAAGAGAACAGGCTAGCTTCAGGAAGGGATATGCTACGTTGGATCACATCCATGTCGTCAATAAAGAAATCGAGAAATCTTTGGAGTACAATCAGCCTTTCTATGTGGCTTTCATAGATTATGAGAAAGCATTTGATTCAGTAGCGATACCAGCAGTCACAGAGCCATTGCGTAATCAAGGAGCACAGGAGGCATACGGGAATATCTTGGCAAATATCTAAAAAGATTCCATAGCTACCTTGGTTCTAAACAAAAAAAAGTTGAAAGTTAGCTATCAAGAAAGGCGTCAGGCAAGGAGACACAATCTCTCCAATGCTATTCACTGCATGCTTAGAAGAAGTACTCAAGCCTACGAAGGCTTAGGAATGAGGATCAACGGCGAATATATCAACAACCTTCGGTCTACAGATGACATTGTCCTGTTCAACAACACTGGGGATGAATTACAACAAGTGATTGAGGACCTTAACTGAGAAAGTGTAAGAGTGGGGTTGAACATGAATATGCAAAAGACGAAAATAATGTTCAACAGTCTGGCAAGCGAAAGAGAATTCAAGATCACCAGTCAGTTAATGTCTGTTAATGAGTACGTTTATCTAGGTGAATTGCTCATATGGCTCCCTGATCATGAGAAGGAAATTCACAGAAGAATAAAATTGGGCTGCAGTACATACGGCAGGCATTGCTAAATCCTGAATGGGAGCTTACCACTGTCGTTGAAAAGGTATGTGTACAATCATTGCATTCTACCGCTGCTAACATATGGGGCGGAAACATGGAGGTTAACAAAGAATCTCGAGAAGAAGTCAAAGACTGCACAAAAAGCAAGAACGAAAGATGTTAGGCCTAACGTTAACGGACTGGAAGAGAGCGGTGTGGATCAGCGAGCAAACGGGGATAGCCGCTATTCTAATTGACAATAAGAGGGAAAAAATGGACCTGGGCAGGCAATGTAATGCGTAGGATGGATAAACGGTAGACCATTATAGTTACAGAATAGATACCAAGAGAAGGGAAGCGCAGTCGAGGACGGCAGAAAACTAGGTGGGGTGATGATGTTTGCCAGACAGCGGTAATTGGCGATCGAAGGGAGAGGCCTTCGTCCTGCAGTGTACATAAATACAGGCTGATGATGATGACGATATGGGCACTCCAGGCGCATTTCTGCCGTTGCCGCCGCCGTGAGGTTCTATGTAAAGTCCAAATGCGATGACACCCTCGCCGCGCGCCCTACGCTGTATGTGCGGCTGAGAGCGTGCGCGGGGAGCCGACGATCGCGGTTCAATTTCGACCTCGCGAAAGAAAGGAAAGCTGCCAGGAAACGCGCTGTCTTCCGTTGCGCGCAAGGCACCCAACGTTGCGAGACATGGAAGGAGGGCGGGGTGCAGGGGGGCCATTCTACATAGAGTTAAATATAACCTGCTCTAGAGGAAAAGCTCCCCATAGCGCCCATGCATAGAAAAATATAGGAGGCTATGTATGGCCCATGTATTCAAATCGGAACCTCAAGGGCGCCGCCATGTTGCTACTCTGTGTGGGCGCGCAGGCGCAGACGACGAGATGCGATTCAGACGAGGCGCGCAATCAACGCGATGCCGAGCCTCCGTCGGTATGGTAGCGCCATACGTAGCCTTTGAGACACCGTAAATTTTGCATGAAAAATTTTCTAAATAGCCATCCGATCTTTTTGAAAAAATATGCGGAATTACCTTCAAACGTTGTCTTTACCTACGTGATACGTGTAAGTGCTTGCATTGGCAGAATACTTTGAATATTTTTCGTTACGAAAATGAGTCATAGCAACATGGCGGCGCCTATGGGGTTCCCACTTTTTTCGTCCAGCTTTTCCTCTAGGCTCAGTATTATAGATGGGCAAAACGGCTCACTTCAGTGAGCGGCTCGGAACGGCTCAGCTCACTGAAATGAACCAGTTCATTTGAACGGCTCACCGGTTCACTTAAACGTGTAACCTGTGTTATGCATCATCTATAGTTATGTGGCTTTGAAAAAAAAAACGATATCCGCATAATTTAATAACCGTGTTATTGGTATTTTCGCTATGTTTGGAGCATATTTTTACGTATGTTAAAAGCGTGAATTTTTAGTTGTAATGAAGCTTTCTTTTGTGATATTGGGAATAAAATGCTTATGATACTGTGACAGGCAGAATGCGACGTACTTTTTTCAGAAAAAAATATGTAACTTCATGGTCATTACAGAAGCTTGTCCGTTTTTTGGTACTTTAAAATCAACTTTTGTCAAACTAAGAACACAAAATGATTCTACATTATGTTTCAACTGTATCCATTTATTCACATACGTACGTTCACTATATGAGTAAGCTGTAACGCCATGCAAAATGAATGTAGAAATCATTTCTTGAAGTACAATACAAAAATCATACGAAAGATCTACAAAACTGCCGCACGTACCTTTCGTTTTTTTTTTGCTCTTGAGTGCACGCGCGATACTGGTGATCATGCCATCATACACCAGTACAAAAAAAAAAGAAAAAAAAATGAATTTCTATTACAACACAACAGATCATTGGCCTCGTTTTATTGACGTGCTAATGATACACGCTCAGAAAATGCGCTGAAGTGGATGTCATGTGCGATATTTTCATGACTACACTAATTAGCACAAATGAAGACCAGCACGTAAACTGTCCGTTCACCTCTTGTCGTTAAAGGGCCCCTAAACCACCCAGAGGTCGAAATTTAGTTGTGGTGTTGCAGTTGTGCACGAGTCTACAACACACACGTAGCCGCGATAATTTTTCAAAATGGTGCCGTAATAGCTGAGTTACACGCGTTTGATGATCGAAAAACGGCCCTCGCTCGTTTCGCGCTTTTCTTCACTACTCTCCTCATCGGCTGGTCTCCCCTCCTCGCCGAGTGCTTCTCGAAAGGTCACGTGACATACGTCATCGCCAACGAGCTTCTCAAAACACTGCATACTTCCGGTAACGTCCACGCTAGCGGCACATATACCGACGGCGAACCGTCTGCCAGTGCCGTAGAACGTCTGCCGCGCGAGAGGTGTCCAAAGTAGACGGCAGTTCGGCCAGCGCCCCGCCCGCTGCACCATCAATGGCCCAATCGACGACCGCGAACCAGCGCGCCTCCGCCACCGGCAACGATAACATCAGCTGCAGCTGGGAGACGACGGGCTCGGCTGTGCTCGCATCGCAGCCGACGGCGCCGCTAACATCAGCGTATTTTTCTTCTTTGTGTACACGTATTGCGAAGAGCGATAACAACGATAAGAAAATATTGCGGCTTGTGAGCGTCGGTATTTCATTTCAAAGCGCCGTCCGTTTTAGCTTTGAAGGGAACCAGAAAAGGCCTAGCGACGATATCGGCGCCGTCGAGCGATCAGCGGCGGTGAATCTGCCGCACAAGTGAGTCCCGGTCTCATCCTCTCTACGTACGGCAAGGAAATCTCGCCGTCCGCGAGCAAGAACCACTGTCGAACGGCGGCCCGCGAATGGCAAACGGCGTGCGATGAGTTACCGTGCCGGTAACGTGGACTCACCGCCTCTCGGCTACCCGCTGTTGCTGCGGTGCCAGCCCGTGTTATGCGAAGCGTACCGATATAGACCCTGTGTTGCGCGCACGTCTGGAAAGGCCAACACTCTCGCACTCTGTTCGCGCAGCTAATCAGACCGCTAAGCACGACTGTGTTGGAACTCCAGTGATTTGGCACTTGCGTTGCGGGCTGTAATTACCGATTCGCAAGGGCGCACAAACGAGCAACACGACGAGGAAGAGCAGAAAGCGCGCGTACCTGCTAGCAGACTAACCGGAAGTCGTAGGTTCTTGTTCAACCAATGGACAGCGTTTCCGCAGGTGACATCACCAGATTCCCCCTGCTCACATCGTGACGACCGCTGGGGATACCGGAAATGCGAGGGGAGGAGAACGGCATTGTTTTTTTTTTTCCTTTTTTTTTTTTGTGGCGGTACCGCAGCGCGTAGCGCTGCAGCGTTTGGCATCGTTGATCTTGACGGCATTCTGAATTCCATGCGCGTTTACTTGAAATATTCAAAAAATATCTGAGTCGGTTTAGGGGCCCTTTAAAGACACGGAAGTTCTCAAAAGACATGTGAGTTCTCGCGCCAGTTGGTGTGCCCGCTCGTTCGGATTACAGTCAGGAGGTCCGGAAATGTTGCCCATGTGGGCCGAGAACCATGTGTGGGGACGTGAGGTTATCTCCTCCCGTTCCTTGGAAGATTTTGTTGACCACCGTAGCTGCTTTCCTAGAGACGAGGGCCTCCGAGAAGGTTCTGATGGCTGTTCTTGAGTCCGAGTAAATGACGGAGGCTTCTTTGCAGCTTCGAAGGGCCACCGCGATGGCCATTTCTTCTGCTTCGTGAGTGAAGTTGGTAACCACCGTGGCTGCGTTGACGAGTGATCCATGGGCGTCCACCACAGAGACCGTGTATGCGCCTCGATTCCAATATCTGGCCGCGTCAACGAAGAGGACTTGCGTTTTGTTACGATTAAGCACCAGTAGCGCGAGTCTGCCTACACTGGCCACCATTCGTCGGACCACATCGAACCCCAGCAGAAGACCCAGCTCTGAACGGTTCGGCACGGCTCATTCAAGGAGAGAGAAACAGCTTCCTCACTCCGAAAGAACCGCCGCTCACTTATTGAACCACGGCTCCCTCGGTCTTCAAAAGAGCCCGCTCCTGAGCGCTCAGGAGCGAGCCGGATCTTTTGAAGAGCGAGGGAGCCGTGGCGAAAAGAACAGCTCGCTCCTGAGAGCCGGGTCTTTTGAAGAGCGAGGGAGCCGTGGCGAAAAGAACAGCTCGCTCCTGAGAGCCGGATCTTTTGAAGAGCGAGGGAGCCGTGGCGAAAAGAACGGCTGGCTCCTGAGCGCTCAGGAGCGAGCCGGATATTTTGAAGAGCGAGGGAGCCGTGGCGAAAAGAACAGCTCGCTCCTGAGAGCCGGGTCTTTGTGGAAGAGCGAGGGAGCCGAGGTGTAAAAGAACGGCTCGCTCCTGAGGCGCTCAGGAGCGAGGCGGGTCTTTGAAGAGGCGAGGGAGCCGTGGCGAAAAGAGCGGCTCGCTCCTGAGCGCTCAGGAGCGAGGCGGGTGCTTTTGAAGAGCGTAGGGAGCCTGTGGCGAAAAGAGCGGCGGGCTCCTGACGTCTCAGGAGCGAAGCCGTATTATTTGAAGAGCGGAGGGACCGTGGCGAAAAGAACAGCTCGCTCCTGGAGCCGGGTCTTGTTGAAGAGCGGGGAGGAGCCGAGGTGAAAAAGAACGGCTCGCTCCTGAGCGCTCAGGAGCGAGGCGGGTCTTTGAAGGAGCGAGGGAGCCGAGGTGAAAAGGAACGGCTCGCTCCTGAGCGGCTCAGGAGCGAGGCGGGTCTTTTGAAGAGCGAGGGAGCCGTGGCGAAAAGAACGGCTCGCTCTGAGCGCTCAGGAGCGAGGCGGATCTTTTGAAGAGCGAGGGAGCCGTGGCGAAAAGAACGGCTCGCTCCTGAGCGCTCAGGAGCGAGGCGGATCTTTTGAAGAGCGAGGGAGCCGTGGCGAAAAGAGCGGCTCGCTCCTGAGCGCTCAGGAGCGAGGCGGATCTTTTGAAGAGCGAGGGAGCCGTGGCGAAAAGAACGGCTCGCTCCTGAGCGCTCAGGAGCGAGGCGGATCTTTTGAAGAGCGAGGGAGCCGTGGCGAAAAGAACGGCTCGCTCCTGAGCGCTCAGGAGCGAGGCGGATCTTTGAAGAGCGAGGGAGCCGTGGCGAAAAGAGCGGCTGGCTCGTGAGCGCTCAGGAGCGAGCTGGATCTTTGAAGAGCGAGGGAGCCGTGGCGAAAAGAGCGGCTGGCTCGTGAGCGCTCAGGAGCGAGCTGGATCTTTTGAAGAGCGAGGGAGCCGTGGCGAAAAGAGCGGCTGGCTCGTGAGCGCTCAGGAGCGAGCTGGATCTTTTGAAGAGCGAGGGAGCCGTGGCGAAAAGAGCGGCTGGCTCGTGAGCGCTCAGGAGCGAGGCGGATCTTTTGAAGAGCGAGGGAGCCGTGGCGAAAAGAACGGCTCGCTCCTGAGCGCTCAGGAGCGAGGCGGATCTTTTGAAGAGCGAGGGAGCCGTGGCGAAAAGAGCGGCTGGCTCGTGAGCGCTCAGGAGCGAGCTGGATCTTTTGAAGAGCGAGGGAGCCGTGGCGAAAAGAGCGGCTGGCTCGTGAGCGCTCAGGAGCGAGCTGGATCTTTTGAAGAGCGAGGGAGCCGTGGCGAAAAGAGCGGCTGGCTCGTGAGCGCTCAGGAGCGAGCTGGATCTTTTGAAGAGCGAGGGAGCCGTGGCGAAAAGAGCGGCTGGCTCGTGAGCGCTCAGGAGCGAGCTGGATCTTTTGAAGAGCGAGGGAGCCGTGGCGAAAAGAGCGGCTGGCTCGTGAGCGCTCAGGAGCGAGCTGGATCTTTTGAAGAGCGAGGGAGCCGTGGCGAAAAGAGCGGCTGGCTCGTGAGCGCTCAGGAGCGAGCTGGATCTTTTGAAGAGCGAGGGAGCCGTGGCGAAAAGAGCGGCTGGCTCGTGAGCGCGCAGGAGCGAGCTGGATCTTTTGAAGAGCGAGGGAGCCGTGGCGAAAAGAGCGGCTGGCTCGTGAGCGCTCAGGAGCGAGCTGGATCTTTTGAAGAGCGAGGGAGCCGTGGCGAAAAGAGCGGCTGGCTCGTGAGCGCTCAGGAGCGAGCTGGATCTTTTGAAGAACGAGGGAGCCGTGGCGAAAAGAGCGGCTGGCTCGTGAGCGCGCAGGAGCGAGCTGGATCTTTTGAAGAACGAGGGAGCCGTGGCGAAAAGAGCGGCTGGCTCGTGAGCGCTCAGGAGCGAGCTGGATCTTTTGAAGAGCGAGGGAGCCGTGGCGAAAGAGCGGCTGGCTCGTGAGCGCGCAGGAGCGAGCTGGATCTTTTGAAGAGCGAGGGAGCCGTGGCGAAAAGAGCGGCTGGCTCGTGAGCGCTCAGGAGCGAGCTGGATCTTTGAAGAGCGAGGAGCCGTGGCGAAAAGAGCGGCTGGCTCGTGAGCGCGCAGGAGCGAGCTGGATCTTTTGAAGAGCGAGGGAGCCGTGGCGAAAAGAGCGGCTGGCTCGTGAGCGCTCAGGAGCGAGCTGGATCTTTTGAAGAACGAGGGAGCCGTGGCGAAAAGAGCGGCTGGCTCGTGAGCGCTCAGGAGCGAGCTGGATCTTTTGAAGAGCGAGGGAGCCGTGGCGAAAAGAGCGGCTGGCTCGTGAGCGCTCAGGAGCGAGCTGGATCTTTTGAAGAACGAGGGAGCCGTGGCGAAAAGAGCGGCTGGCTCGTGAGCGCGCAGGAGCGAGCTGGATCTTTTGAAGAGCGAGGGAGCCGTGGCGAAAAGAGCGGCTGGCTCGTGAGCGCTCAGGAGCGAGCTGGATCTTTTGAAGAACGAGGGAGCCGTGGCGAAAAGAGCGGCTGGCTCGTGAGCGCGCAGGAGCGAGCCGGGTTATTTGATCCGCTCTTTTGAAAAAAGAGCGAGGGAGCGGTGGTTCAGTAAGTGAGCGGCGGTTCTTTCGTTCTTCAGCCGAAGGCGAGGGGGTGAAGGCGACTCTTGCGAGCAACGGCGGGATGGCAGTTGCTTTCTCGTACCGCTAATAGATGGCGCGGAAGTGGCACCCAGCATAAAGTCCCTTGATGTAGATCAAGGGGCTTTAACCCAGCAGGAGACCCGGCTCTGACGGAACGCATCGGCACGGCTCTCTTAACGCGAGAGAACCGGCTCCCTTTCTCCAAAAGAACCGCCGCTCATTTTTACTGAACGACCGCTCACTCGCTCTGTAAAAAGAGCCGCTCAGAAGATCCGGCTCGCTCCTGAGCGAGCCATCTCTACTCAGTATACTAACTCTATGCTATTCTACTCCTGCTGTAAATGCGTAGATGGCGGCTGCGCGCGGTCGCGCGACCGTATCTTAAGAGTGATCTGCGTCGGGGGCAGAGTCTATAGGTGCGTTGGCAGCTCGTAGCTTTGTGCGTGCTGTGTGCTCTCAGCGTTCAGTTTGCGTTGAAGCGATAAACAGCACGAAGGTGAATTTGCTCGCTGCTGCCGCCGCGTTTCCTCACGCCAGCGTTTTGACAGCGAGTGTCCGCGGTCATCGAGTGTGATGTGTTCATGTTTGCTGTGCACGCTGACACTATGCTTGTTGATTTAGTTAGCAAGCGAATGCTTACAAGTAAATACGGCCGACAAACGCACTATCCCTACTCCATATGGCTCTCCGCTAATTTACTATCGCAATCGATACTTCGCCTTTCGGACGAAAGTGAGACTTTTTTGAAATGTTATTCATTACCTTGTGTGCCAAGGGTATCGGAATTTGCTGCTAGGTGCTCCGGTATCCGGTAAATTATTCGGTTTCATCGGCGCGAATGGTTTTCTAAGCAATCTATGCGCATCTGAAGCGACACTGCTACTTTTCTTAGGTCACTTCGGTCACACGGTCCGTTAAATTTTTGTCAACACCCGTATGTTTTTTTTTTCACTTCCAAGGAAGGTAGCTTGCTTTCTTTGATATTCATAAGGTTATGGTTAGCCATCGGCGTTTAACTCTTTCCGTACCGCGCCCATTCGGCATGGTTAGCCCTCTATCGATGGTTTGAAACGCCGATTTGGCGACCTCCCGCGCCGCTCACGGACGTACTGCGCTATCGGACGTGAAGGAGGAGAACTACATTTTAGTTTTCTAAGCAGTTTTCTTTTTTCCCGCGAGGCAGTGACTTTTCAAACGTGCCCCGAAGTTTCGCGGTCGTCACAGGAGAACGAAAAAATGGCCGCCGGCTATCGATGGTTTGAAACACCGCTTTCGAGACCTTCCGCGCCGCTCATGGACACACTACGCCATCAGACGTGAAAGAGGAGAGACTACATTTATGTTTTGTAAGCAGTTCGCTTTTCCCCCGCCAAGCGGTGATTTTTAAACGTGCTCCGAAGTTTCGCGATCGTCAAAGACGAACGCAAAAATGTCCGGCTCCGGAAACGGCGCGCGTGCTTCGCTAATCGCAGATATCGCGATTCCGCTGCCTCTGCGGCTGATCTTATCGATACATCGAATAGCAGCGAGTCAGAGGACGCTGACTTTTCGTCGGACTTTGAGTCTGAAAGCAACGACGATGCAAACCAGCCCGGAACATCGGCGGCCGTAGACCGGCACGACCAACTGTAGTGCTTGCAGTTAAATTTTTGTAGCAGAATAAATGTTCAAATTAAAATTTTGATTTTTTAGGAGATAGTGCCTAATAGACGGCAATACATTTTGCACATCTCGTAATTTTTGTAACTTTTTTTCTTAGTATATCCAAGCGTGTCTTTTCAAACTTTGTTCAATTTTATCGCACGACAGTGGCGTAGCCAAGGGGGGGGGGGGGTTGGGGGGGGGTTCAAACCCCCCCGAAATTTTTTGCACCCCCCCCCCCCCTCCACTAATCCATCCTTTTTTCTCGTCGCTTCGCGCTGACATATTTCAAGAAACCGGTGCTACTTTCACACTTTCATTCCTGGGCGCTTCCGTTTGGGTTGGTAATTTACAGCGAATCATGTCTGCCTATGGAAAAAAACTGTCACGGTGTTTGTCAAGGCCTTGACACTCTGTGAGGTTTTGGGCGCGAATGTGGCGTCCGCATTCTGAAACATAAAATGCGCAACAAATGCGCAACAAATGAAGCAACAAATGCGGCAGCCGCATTGTAGATGAAGGCGAAAATGCTCGAGGCCCGTTTACTTAGATTTAGGTGCACGTTAAAGTCCCCAGGTGGTCGAAATTTCCGGTATACATTTCCGCCGCTTCCCTTCAGGTGCCGGTTAGGCCGCGTTCGCGTAGGAACTTGGTATCGAAGCTGTCGGAAGCGGCAAAATCTTGCAAAAATCCGCCCGCCTAGGCGGCAAAACAGGCAGAAAAACAGGCGGCGAGCAAAATTGGTCTCGGACCGATTTTTTCGCCATGGCGAAGCGGAAACGCGGCGGAAAGTCGTTCTGCTCGACCGGAAGCTACACTAGCATGTAAACTTCCTGTCGTAACATTGAACATGGCACCAAAAGTGTAGGCTGTAATGCTGATCAACGCGATCAAGAACCACCCCTTCCTCTACGACAAGAGTGGCACTCAAACGTACTGTCAGCAATACTCGCGATAGTATTCAACGTCGCGCGACAGGAGGTGCGGCAACGAAGCCTTGGCGTGACCCAACTTCTTACACTTTTGCAAAGCCAGGCGAACCCACCACTGCCGTTTCCGAGGTTTTCTTGTCTTCCGTTTATTCATTGTCGATTTCTAGAAAACAAGTAGGTAGAAGTATAAAAGCCATTTCTTCTTCCACTTCCATGGAAGACAATAGTTAGGCAGATTCCTCGTTGGCGCTCCATAATTCTCCTCGCACGTGCACGGTATCTTGCAGCAGTCGCAGGGTGCTTTTCTCGTCGCGACGATAGATTGGGAGCGTAGGTCTCACGTAGAACGCGCAGGCTTCGGCGAGCCTCAACACAAGGGCCAGCCCGGGTTTTAGCTTTGGTGTTCCCGTTGCCGCTTTCGTGTCCTGGAGGCGCCGAAAATAATACGAAATGATGAAATGTTATTACAACTTGTAAATAAAAGCTATTAAAGAAATATAATCACGCCTATAGGCAGCAACCTGTGACACAGCGCTACCGCCCCCGTGTGAGGAGAATTACAGAACGCCAACGAGGAACTTACCGAAGGTCGCAGATGACACGCGAAATTGCGCAAGATGATCACTTTTGATGACGGGTGGGTCAGTGAATGAACATACCGCTCGAAATAATGCGATAATGAGCGCCACCACGCCGACAAACGTACGCAGACTAGATGGATGTGGACGAAAGCGGCAGCGCGGCCGCGGTGGTAGCAAAACAAATGTGAACTTGGACATGCGCGGAAAAGATTTTCCGGCCGCTTTGGCCTCTCCACCCGCTTGCCGCTTCCCAAATGTGAACGTAGCCATAGTCTGCAGCGCAAAACGTCTCTCGTTTGCGATTGCGCCCCTACGGAAGGCTGGTAGTTACTGTTGTGTTGCTGAATCCCAAACCAGCAATTACGAAAGGCTGGTAGTTGCTGTTGTGTTGTGGAATCCCAAACCAGCAATGTACACACGAAAGGGTTGATGCCAGAAGTGAAATTCCACCGACTCGCAACAGAATGCACGAAACAGACAGCCGACAAGCATGGATTACTGCTGTGCGCAGTACAGCGTAAGTAAACTCTTGTTGCAGGCGCTGACAGTTCTCGTCGGAGTTCACGCGTCCTGAGAAATTGATTATGCGCACTATGCATTGAACAAGACCGGAGTTCATTCCTGCATCACTAGTACACCAATCAGTCGAGATTCTGTGAGGTACAAGGCCAGTTCCTGTTTGCACCGGCCTAAGTGAAGCAGAAATGACTCGCACGCACTACTTAAGATGCGTACACATGCCATAACTATGCAGTGCGGTGAAATATTCTGTACAATTCTGAATCTGTTGACGTAAAGGCAAATGACGGCTGCACGCTCGCACACAGCCGAAGACACAGCGGCCCATGCACTTGCCGCAGGAAATGCAAGGCGACGAAAGCTTCGTAAAAAAAAAAAAAAAGCTTTACTCGTTTTGGCGCGTATTTGTTTTCTAGCGCAAAGACGCAGCGAACAAGCTATTGCTATGGGAGTAGGTATAGCGTGGTAACACGTGCATTTTCACATGTATAGCCGTCCTTGACCTGTGAAACGCACTTCGCCCCGACGAGGACGACGCCATCTACGCTTAACGGAGATTAACAATTAATGATGTCTTCTCCGATCGGGCGGGTCGTCTCAATGATGCGTTTTCGAAGACTGGTCCATTCAGTGGCGCGATGAGAGACGGTTGCTCCAAACGCCCACTGTACCTGTCGTACTTACTGTATTTTAGTGAGCTTACATTACTTTTTACTTAATTTCTTCACAAGCACACAGTGCCACACACACACACGCGAGGGGGTCCCATGTCTTTGATATACATGCATAGAGTGTGCTTAAACTACCGATACTTATTATCGATCACGTCACGTAGTGGAAAGCAGACGCTTTCCCCCCCCCCCCCCCACCCCCGGTCGGGCCGATGAACCCCCCCCCCCCCCCCGAAAAAAATTTCTGGCTACGCCCCTGTCGCACGATCTTGAGATTTCACAATTTATATGTTTTTTATGACAAACATCTCCTTAATAAACCTTTTATGCGTGAAAAGTGCATTCATTTTGCTTGATGTTTAAGCATTACAATAAAGATTGAGTGCCATAGTTCCTTCACACACACACAAAAAAAAAACATCATCCGTAACATACAAAAAACACCTATTTTCCCCATGGTATGGAAAGAGTTAATCGACGATAACGAATTGGCGCCTAAGCAGGCAGCGCTGCGCGCTTAAGCCAGAGATCGAACAACGTTTGGTGATTTCGTCTGCGTTCGACCGATGAGCAATAAAGAATCTGGGTATTCATAAATCACACGTCTTCCCAGGAGGTCATTAGCAATTTGCTGTAGCAGGTCCGGCCCCTGTGTTTGTCTCAATGACGCCGGTAAACAGTACTATACTTCCAGCGTATAAGCAAATGTCATAAAGTACTCTACACATAAGCCTTCGGAACGGCAGCGCGATACGAAAGCGTTTGGTGGAACGGAAACATTCTTGCTATTGCTTGGTCACGTGCACAAGAAAGAGGAAAGGGTCATCGGCCCGCATCTTGAAAGTGCTGCCCATGTGCTTGCGTTGTAGTGCACGTTAAAGAACCCCGGGTGGTCAAAATTAATCCGGAGCCCTCCACTACGGCCTGCCTCATAATCAGGACTGGTTTTGGCACGTAAAACCCCAGAAAAAAGAAGACAAAGCTGCAGTGCCCAAGAAGGCGTCCGGGGTCACGCAGTGCTCTTAAACACAACGCTACGACATCTGCAGTCGCTAATTATCGCCATCCGGTGATTACGACAGCTGTTGGCGATGTGCGATGCTCATGGGGGCAGGTGTGCGTAAGCACCACTACTCTCGGCTCGAGAAAAGCAGCATCGTAGGCGATGAGTAGCTGTCGCACACATTCCAGTGAACTTGAGTCATTCCGTCTGACTGGTATCAGCAGCGCATTATTGATCAATTATATTGCATAGAGTTTCCTACAATTATTGCTAGAGGGAACTCTGGCGCTTCGATCGTTCAGCCACCCTGAGAATGACGGGTAGTGGTGCATGAATTTTTCTCATCTTCGTGCTTGGGGCTTAAGATGTCGCTGTGGCCTCGTTTATTACGCTTTGCCTGGACCTGAATTGGGCTAAATATCAAATACATTTACACTTTTTAACGCAGAGGAAAGACTCTACAAGCTCGCATAATTGCTAATTGCAATGGTCCAGTTCGTCCATGCATCCGTGGAGTAATGGTTTCGGTATTGGGCTTCTGTGCTAGAGGTGCTGTGTTCGAATCCTGTCTTCGGACAATTTTATTAATGTTTATGTAAATATTTATAACGCAGTACTTTCTTAAAAATGCCCACTTTGCAAAATCACGAAGCCATTTAACGCTGGCTGCTTGTAGCTCCCAGAGACACTAGCGCCACATGTGTCTGTGGTAATTGTACGAAACTATGATTTCGTGGACCAGTGTGGTCAGACGTCCATCAATGTTCAGTACATAAACTTATATACTTGTTAATAACCAGTTGTGAGCTTGGTACTAATATTTTATCTGTGTTTTGGTTATTTGCGGAGAATGTGCTCTTCATCGAGAAATGTCCAATGTGAATGACACTACTTGCCTCCAAGGTGTCGTTCGTAAAGGTTTTGACTGGTTTGAACATGACAGACGTTCACAGGAAGAACCACGTGAACAATAGTGATCGAGCAGGAGATGTCCGAGGCTGGAAACAAACCGAATAGGGCGAAGATAATAAGTGCCTCTTGCCTCCCTTTCACATAAGTTGGCTGTGGGATCCCCAGCATGTCCTTGGGAGAAAGTAGTGCAAGTGACCGCATACGAGCGAACGAGAAGGCGTCCGCAAGACGGTCCCACGGAGCGCCCCATCGAGCGCTCGCCGAGTTCGCGCAGCCATATAAGGAGCCTTGTGCGCCCTAGTATCCCCGCCGTCAGTTAGCAGCGGAACTAGTGTATACTAGACATTGGTCGAGTGGGCCGAACGGCGCTCTGCCGCTGAGGCGCCGCGTGTGGAAAAATAGAGCGAGGGCGCTGCGAGCGAACTGGATTGGGGCGGAGACGCGCTCCGCGGCATATTCAACGTACTTTCGCTGCGGGCGCCGAGGCCGATTGCGCATAGTACGCTCTTAAAGTAGCGCTTTATTTCAACTGCAAATTTATGTTTACGCCATTTTGCCAAACATATATATTTGAGGCATAGACTATACAACGCGACGTCTTCAATTTTGCTGTCGTTGTCAAGCACGTCGTCTGCTAGCGCGCGTGCGTTCGCTACGCGGACGCGGGCGGACGCCCAGTTTTTCTCGCAGAACCTCTGTGCAGTACATTTGTTTAATGTTTTAGTTGCTTCAGTGCGCCCATGACTCTTGACGGCCGGTGCAAAATGTAGTTTTAGCCAGGTGAACTGTTGTTTTCACCACTGTCCTCTAAAAGTAACTGGTATATCCGCACCATGAAGGCTACGTAAGAAAATTTTATTATTGATATCGTGTTATTTTACACGCACTTCTTGTTGGTGGTTATTGATCAGGGACAATGATCGAAGAAAACAATATTAGAGTAAAATAAACCAGGTTTATTAACTGTGTGGCACGAAAAATGACTCAGAAGGGTTTGGGTGCGAGCTAGTTGGTACGGATCATTCATATTTAGAACAGCGCCAAAAAACACGGACAAGAGAGAACACAGGACGAGCGCTGACTGCCAACAACACCTTTATTGAAGCCTGCGCAAATTTATACAATTCGCAACGGGCAGAAAGAGAAAAAAGGGGGAAAGGGCAGCCGAGTCATCGTCAGTCAACTCCTGCTGCGCATGCGTCAAAAACACTAAAAAATACAAATTTTAACAATACACATGGTGGACACAGGCCAAACTGAATTAACTCCTGAGGAACTTAAGTTCCTTATCGCTAAGAGCTATAGATGGGGCTCTTACACAGGTGGCTCCTAACTGACACATTGAAATGGCCTCAAAAATTTCCCTGGCTATCTGATTGCCAATGACCAATGTATTTGACCAATGACCAATGTATTTCTAGGTAATTATAAATCAAAGGGTACATGGACATATATATATATATATATATATATATATATAATGGAAAAAATAACAAATATTCTAAATGCAATAATTGAAAAAGTGAGAACTCCCGACCGGAATAAGCGCACGTGTTTGCAGTAACAAACACACTTATTAGTGAATACAGGAAATAAAACTCACATTCGCAGAAATAATATTCATAGCAGGTAAAATGTGTGTGTGTGTGTGTGTGTGTGTGTGTTATTGATATACTGTACGACGCCGAATAGTCGTTCCCGTTCGAATTTAACGCATAACAGCACTATTGAAGCGTGAAAGGCGAGTGATTGCATGCAAGTGAGGACTGTTATTTCGAATGATCTTGCTGCCGGAGAGTCGTGGCTGTTGCGCAGAGGCGCAGTTCCTGAGAGAATTAACGGACGGGTGTTAATAAGTTCTGCTTAGCAAGTTCCTAGCCCTCATGCAATATAAAAGCCCTGTTTTGGGGCAGCCTGTAAATCTGCTAAGTTGATTCAGACAAGAATTTTTCACAGTCTCACCATGTCTGCAACCCATAAAAACTGAGTGCCCCATGTGGTACCATACTTTTCTTCAATGAACGCAACAGATCTGCACATATCTCTACGTGCATGTGAGACATGCCGTTCCTTTAATTGTTTCATTATGGTCGTTGTGATAGTGCACCGGATAACTGAACGCAGCCGTTTATAATATACAAGCTGCTGAGTTGAGCGGTCATACATTTGGGAATGGCATTACATTTATGCATGAAATATAGGATAAGCCTAACATTTTTTTCTCGGAAATCAGACTCGGGAATAATTTATGTTGTTTACACCCCCAGGAATAAGCCGAAGAACGCAGCCACCTGCTTTTTTTCTTTTTCTTTTTTTTAATATAAGCAAATTATTCGGTTTCACGTGGCAAAACCACGTTATGATTATGAGGCACCCTGTTTAGTTTTTGCCACCTGTGGTTCTTTAACGCGCACCTAAATAGAAGAACACGAGTCTTTTTCCATTTCGTTCCCATCAAATTCCGCGACCTGGATTGAACCCGCGAGCTCCAGTTTAGCAGCCCAACGCCGTATCCACGATATAGGCACTAATTAGGCTACCGCGCAGGCTTTCTTTCTTTTTTTTTTTTGAAGTATCAACTGGAAAAAAAAATCCCCACGTACTGATTACGGCCAAAGATTAGCATATATAGAATGGCTAACTAAAACCGTTTTCGGCGCTCGAGGTCCGGCTACAATAAATGACTCCGTACCAATTACTCCGCATTCTGTTACGCGAGAAAGGCAGAAACTTGAATGGAATGTTGCACTGCAGTTTACTCTTTTTTTTTTAAATCTATAGCAATGCTTCTCGTAAATCTAAGAACAAGGCGCCGGATGGGGAAGACATGCTTAACTTGTTCGAAGGGGCAAGCAGGAAGGTTACATATGCTGCTTCGTCTGCGTTTCGCAAGACCTACTGATAGAAAACTATATGCGCAACAATACACACGAGAGATAGATGCTTCTTGAAGAACGAGAAAAATATTTTTCTCCAAAGGGTTCAATAACATAGTATAGAATGAAAGCCGACACTGCGGACCCAATGCAAGCGTAATCACCGAGCGGCATTAGAAAATAATAAAAAATAAATAAAGGAGAAAAAGGAAAGGAATTTATTGTTAAGGTATAAATGCATGTCATATGCAATTATGAACCCCATTTGATCGGTCTGAACGCTAATACCAGCGCGCGAAGTAGTACGAATGACCCTGCCGAGCAGTATCGCCAGCAGTTTCCAACGGCGCGACCTTGATGCGGCCCAATCCACTTCGACCGTAGCGCCGCCCCAGTATTTTTCCACGTCGGGCGCCTCACTGCAAAGCATGCGCCGCCCCTGCCGCTCGTCCCACTCGACCATATTCCAGTACACCCTAGCGGAACAGCGGAGAACGCGCCATCTCTCTTACAACTGCGCAACTACCGGCTACTGCCGTCACAGCTGCAACGCAAGGAAGCCGCATTCCCCAAACATCCTAAAACATCACTCAGGCTCGCGGCATTTGCTGTGCCACTATCGTCGTTAGCTGGTGATCATCAACATGGATTGAAGAGCGGGATGTGCCACGTAGTATGTGCCGCCTCTTCAATGGAAAAAGTCACAGGCCTGCGCGGCACACGCAGCACAGTCACAGCGTAGGCTGGTTGAGCGGCGCAAGAGTAGCTCCAATTTCGGCACCACGCACAACAAGGTCTTCGCGGCAAAGTGTCTTCGCCTCGATTTAGACGAGAACGATCTGAACTGTCCGTCCGGCGTCGGCGTTGACGGCGAACTGCGGCTTGTAATGCCCTCAGCACAGCAGTATGCTGAGCCCGATGATACCTGGTTGTAGCCGCGCACGTAGCTCCGCGATTGGCTTCTTCAGCAGCGGTTCGTACCTTGCGAGGAGACGCCATAACGTGTACCCAAGAGGTACCCAGAGTACATGGCACACATCCAACATCGAGATAGCGTTGATTGCGCGCCTCGTCTGAATCGCATCGCGTCTGAATCGTATCTCGTCGCACGCGGCGGTTGCAGGCACGATAACTAGATGGCGCCACCATACTGGCGGAGGCTCAGGTTGTCCGCGCTGGCACGCCGTACTATAGGGCGCGTAAAAAGGGAATTTTTCTTCTGCCTGATAGCGAGCGCTTGCGTGGCTCAGTGGTAATGTATCCGACTCCCACGCAGCGGGCCTGGGCTCGATGCCGGCGGGGAGCGGGTACTTTTTTTTCGCATTTCCGGCTATAGCGGTTACGGGGCGGCGGCGGCATTATCGCGACCAGAAACGGCTATTGGAATGAGCCCATAACAGCTTATGCTGTAAAAAAACTTCATCTGGTGCTGGGCGCATTCGAGCCCGCGTCACGTATAATCAAACTTGCCTGTGTGTGCCTTCACACAAGCGTCACGAGGGGTGCCGCAGAACGACGCAGCGTGTCCCGAGTGAAGCGCGAGAGAGGAGCATACACGCCTCATAGGGGACGACTCTCTGCGGGGTCTGTCGCTACAGTGCTTCATTGTTAATCGCATTAACTGCCAACATTCATGATGAGATGGGTCCTGCCCCATGTTTTTCGTGTTAAATTTTGTAATTCATTTCTATTTATTAGAAACGGTGCTCGTTTATTTTTGATCTGATTCTAGTTGTGCGTGCACTACTGCGTAATGCTGTAACGTCCGTACAGTTAAAATACAGGAACTGGAAATACCTAGATGCCGACTGCTTTACGTAACAATAACGAAAGCTTTAAAATTGAGCGGTACATTTTGCATAAATGAGACCAATGGCATATTGTTTTCAAAAATTTTGTTCATGTGCTATTAAGTTGCTACATTGCTACATTTAATTATGCAAAAGTATAAATACTTGGTTTTCATGTATCCTGAGCTTTCTTGCTATCTTAGCGAAACGAACCCCGTATGAGATACTACCAATAAATTTGTTAGGTTTTTCTGAGCAGGCTTGAGAACTTATCTAAAACGACTTGTGCCCTAAAACAAGTAAAGGAAGTGATGCACAAACAAATGTAACTTGTCGCGTGGCGTTCCTGTCAGGCCGTGCTGGCAGGCCACGACGAAGCGGAGCATGCGAGACGACAACCACACTTCTTCGGAACCGAAGGCCAAGTGGGTTATTTTCACGCGCCACCTTGCCCATGCCCAGAGGGCACCACTCTTTAGCTGATATGTGGCGACCACTACATAACTAATACCTATTCACACTTCGAAAAGATGCCTCAGTAACTGAAGACGGCTACGAACCGTATGCCGTTGGTCTCATTTGTCTAAAATGTAGGACACTGTTCTTAAGGTTTAGTTTTTGTGGCACACACGTTATAAGCAGTCAAAAAGAAAGCAACAGATTTTTTTTACGGACGAACCTATTTTAAACGGTAATTTTCTGATTTCGTGCACTCGTTCAGGTACTCAAGCATCATCGACGATGAACTCAAGCAAAGCAAAGCGCAGCAGAAGTTTCAAGTGCTGTGGAGCAACAACATTTACCACTACGGCATGCTACACGTTTACGACAAACCGGACAACATCACATCTACGAATAAGCTGCGGCTCCTCAAGGTAAGTTAATGTGCGACCTTTCTATGAATCCCGACCTTTATTGTCGCAATATGTAATCCATTGCAAAACCGTCTATCTCCCATATGCGCGCTCTGCTGCTCCCGCAAACTCCTTCTTTGTCAGAACATCAATCGAGCGGAACCGTTCGTCCATCAGCACTGTGCACCACTCCACTCCTAATGATTTGAAGAAATCCATAGAAGAAATCGCCCACTGTTTGTTTTTATGTAATACCTCATTACAGGGACATTTCAGGTATAATAAAGTGCATGAGAATGCGAGGAGGACATGCGCCTCACCACGAAACGGCCGCTGCACATTTTCTCAGTGCGTTTACGCAAACCCGAAGAAAGCGAATCAAATTGACACTTCATCTATGGCTGCGTCACTCATGCAAAGCTAGGCGTCTCAAATATCGAGTTGGGGGGGGGGGGGGAGGCAACCCGACTGCGCGGTATTGATTCAGTTCGACTTCCTTGCAATGAATATAAACGCTAACCTAACGAGAGCACGCGATGTTTGCGCGACCTGCCGTCTTTCCGCGAGGCAGTTTCTCGGTCCGACTACAGACAGACAAACGCCTTTAAAATCGTCACTCGCCTGCTTGCTTCCGCCTCAATTCATCGCGGATTTTACTTCCCCGCTGCCCTCCTCCCTCCCCCCCCCCCCTACATGATGCCCGCCGTACTATCTCTGCTCAATATTACGAACTTCATTATTGGGCTTCCTGCAATGCAGTTCGATATTATTAAGGAATGTCGTGAGCGTGTGACTTCTGTGGCAATGCACGACTTGTGTTCAAGATTTCGTAGGTGATTTCCTCAGTTGTCAATTGGATCGTATCTTGCAGCGAAGCTGTATATGACTAGGATCCCGGGAGTTCTTCGTCTCCAGCGACAGATAGTTAAACCAATCACAAAGGAAGGCACGCGCCGCGTGCGATCGAGGGAGCGTCCAGGGTCCGCAGCGACTGCTTTCCCGTGTGAAAAAAAAGTACCATCTTGTGTCCAACGATGGACTGGCGAGCTGGGGACCTCGACTATATTTAAGGCAGTGCCGGCCCATTGTTAAGGCAGACGGTCCCATTCGACGCTCTCGTCATGCTCAATGCCTTAATTCTGCCCCTCAACAAACCCCAAAACTCTGTGGGCGCGTCTCAACAGCGTAACGACGTCGCGCTACACAATCTTACAAACTAGTGCACGTAAATCTCAAGAAAAAGCGACGACTTCGACGTTTAGAGTGCAGGCTAATGCTATCTATTTTTTTCACAAAGAAAGACGCGCAGCAGAACCTCTTACTAAACCAACACAGGACAAATAACTATGCCGCGAAACATCTCGTCTCATCCTATTGTTTTTGTTCCGCAAGACAGCGGAACATAAATTTGCAAGGAAATACACACCGCAGATTAAGGTACACAACAGCTGATTTGACGATATAATAGACGACGCTCGGGCATACTCTGGACGGGTTTCGAGGTAAAAACGCGAACTGCGGTGGTAAGCGTAAGTGATGGTTTGAAAATGACAGACAGACAGACAGACAGACAGACAGACAGACGGACGGACGGACGGACGGACGGACGGACGGACGGACGGACGGACGGACGGACGGTTTATTTCGCATTCAGTTTTTAGAAACACAAGGCTGCAGTAGTTTGCATGAGAAGCAAATATAGAATTGTAAATGCCAGGACTGGAGCAAAAAGCTGCTTTCCAGCAGCTTGACAAGGGCTCCGGCCCTGATTGCATTTGGCAGTGAAGATATTAAGGAAAAAAAAACCAAAAAAAGACACACAAGATATACATGACATATACATCGTATTTGACATTGTAATAACTCAATACAATTTAACATGAACATGTATTTACATTGCAATCATTTCTAATCGTGATTGTTTCCTAGTATAACACACTGATAACAATATTACTCCAATCATTATACACATATCACAGTCACATATAAACGTCTTTAACATGTTTCCAACAACAATCTGAAAAAGAAGATGTAAAGAGAAAAAAAAAAAAACGTACCAAGAAGCATACGAACATTTGGCTATATGTAACAATTTACTGGTAAACGTAAATGCATTCGAAATCACCGACACAAATTGAACAAAACGCACATGTTTAATTTTGATAATTTCGCAGAGAATAAAGGGAAGAGTTCTGCTGAGGAGTTGCGTTTATGGAATATGCACCTGTCTATTCACAGTTAGCATAATGCCCTTTTAATTTCTGCCGGGTAATTGTGCTTATATCAATATTCTTTTTTGAAAAGTTGTTCAGTAACACCGACATTCTGCATTCTAATCTATTACGCCCTTGTTCAGTCCGTGAAAAAGGAACCGCCCATATTTCGCGATTTCGAATGTTGTACTGCACTTCACCAGGTTTTTCTCACTTGCAAAGATTAAGAAAATTGATATCATTTCGTCTTTTACTGCGAGATTGAAATCATACAGCTGATAAAAGGGAAGAACGTTAAGTGCTGAAAATAAATGTCCTGTGTGAGCGTCATGCTCAACCTGAGCAACGTGGCGCAAAGCTTTTTTTTTTTTGTAAGACAGATAGCCTACTGAAATTTTTTTGGACGTCGTTCCCCACACAAGGCTGCAGTAGTTTGCATGAGAAGCAAATATAGAATTGTAAAGCAGTAGCTTTATTTTTTGGGGAAGAGTGTATCGCAATTTACAAAGTATACCACACGCTCCAGCCATATTTGCAGTTATGCGCTCAACATGCTCATCCCAACTTAAATGTTGATTGAAGGTTACCCCCAGTGTTTTCACACTAGCTGCAATAGCAATTTTTTTATTACCAAAAAAGATTTCCAAATCACGATTTACACGTTTTTGTACAGGAGTAAATAGTACTGCGGTTGTTTTTCTTGTGTTTATATCTAATGAATTTGCTTTAGACCACAGAAATAGATTACGCAATATGGTGTTTGCTAATTGTGACAGCTTTTCTATGTAATACGACTGGAAGAAAAGGGCTGTATCATCAGCATAAATTATAAATTGGGCGTCATTGCTAATATTGATTAAGTCGTTAATATATATAATAAAAAGAACAGGCCCTAGTATGCTCCCTTGAGGAACCGCTGCGTGTATGTTTAATAAACGTGAGCGATCATTTCCAATACTGACACATTGTTTTCTTTTGTTTAAGTAAGACTTAAGAAGCTCAAGAGGCAAACCGCGAAAACCGTAATGGTCTAATTTCATGAATAACGTGATATGATTGATCCTATCGAATGCTTTGGAGAAATCTACAAAAACACCTAGTGTTATTTTCTTTTCCTCAAACCCTGCCAATATGAGATCTTTTTGCGTTAACGGAGCCATTTCTGTAGACATGCCGTGACGAAAGCCGAATTGATGCTGAGTTAACAGAGAATGTTTCTCACAAAATGACACAACACGCTTACAGATGATTTTTTCACCTACACTTGCCATGGGTCGCCATGGGTCTGGCTCGCCAGTCTTTCTCCACGTTTCAAGGCAACGCATTTGAAGCGAATAACGACAACCGAGGTAGCAGAAACCCGCGCGTTATACTTCATACGTGCCTCCATGCCTTTGACGGCAGGCGCCACTAATCGCTACCACGTACAAAACAATCACTAATGGTCCGGCAAGCACGTGGGCCTATTCCTACCCAAAAGGCACAGCGCGCAACGCGCCGGAGAGCGGGAGGGGCGGCTTCAGAGGAGGTTGGCTTGCCGAGGCTAGTGGAATCACCTGACGCTCCCTTCTAGTTCTTTTCCTTCCTCCATGTCGGCCGAACAGACATCCGCGGCGCGCGGGTCGCTGCCGGCTTGGTTACATAGCGTGGTACCACCTCTCGAGCTGGCGCAAATCCCGCGCAGCAGAACTCACGGGCCGCTGGCGCTGAAAAAACACAGGCAACCAAAAGATGGCAATCAAGTGTAGGTGACTTGTATCTGCCTTTTGGACATCCCTATTGGAAATGACAAATAAAACTTCAGCGTACTAGAAGCTAAATCTTCAGTGATATTGTGAACAAACATTAGGAAGAACTCGGAAGCAATATTTTTTGTAACTTGTTTGGGCCGTAACTAGCGTATGTAATGCGGTCCATTACAAGGGGTTGTGGACCAGAGACCGCATTTCCTTAACTTTTGGCTTGTTGCACAGATGATGTCGTTTTCTTCTGGCAACGATGTCCGGATGTTCTCGTATGAGTGGCCGGATAACGGCTCTGGCTTTTGGCTCAAGGTCACTTCAAGGTCGCCGACAACGGGAGTTAAAAGCATTTCAAGCTTAAAAAGAAGCAGAAAGCTCGCCTTCGCGCATAGCGTTCGCCGCAAGAGTTTTCAGTAAAGACTATAGTTGCATAAGCTACAGTTGCCGGGTAGCGGCAACTGTAACATACGAGGGAGGTGACGTCACTAGACTTTCATATGTGAAAGAAGAACCCATTTATCAAGTGATTTCATTTGTGCTATGATAGCGGTATGGAAAAGCCATGCATAGTTAGGACTCCAGCAGAGCAGCGTGAACACGAAGGGAGGCGATGGGAACAGCAATGTCCCATCGTTTTCGACTGCCGAGAGCTTGCTTTCTGCTCTCAGCCGCGTGCTTCGCCTTGTTGCTTCTTCGAGCTGGTGACATTGAGGCGAACCCTGGGCCTAAGACTGAAGATGTTATAAACCTTTTGAAAGAGTTGATGGCTGTGAATGAACAAAAATGGAGCAGTACTTTCGACATTCTGAACAAAATCAAACAGGACGTTGACAAAATAGGGGCCAAGGTTGGCCTCATTGAGCAAAACATGGTGTTTCTGGACTAAAAAACGATGTGTCTTCGGTTAGGGGTTCAGTGAACGAGGTTAAATCAGCAGTGTCAAAGACGAACACGGAACTCAGTGGCGCGGTTGACGACCTTAACAACAGATCAAGACGAAACAACCTGCTTGTAAAGGGCATGCCTGATTCGGACGGAGAGGACTATGTGTCAACGGAGAGAAAAGTTCGAAACTTTATAAATACTAATTTGAATTTGAATTTGGATGTTAATGACATCGAACGTGCCCATCGCATTGGCCCTCACCGGACCATGCAACTTCACGCGCGCTATTATTATTAAATTTCTCAATTACAAAATGAAGGATCAGATTTTAAGAAATGCATCCAAACTTAGGGATGGGCTACCTAAAGTGTGGTTAGAGGAAGATTTTTCACCAAAACTTCAACTAGAACGTAAAAAACTACGAGACTTTGTGAAAATCAACCGCGTGAACAACGAACGTTTTACACTTCCATACAACAAACTACATATTCATGGCAAGATCTACACATATGATGCGGTTTCACAAAGTGTAAAGCTGGGAAGCTCAGGGAAGGCGTCATGATCAGTGGCAGAAAATTCAGCGCACAGTAGAAATAAAAAATGGAAGAGAGCTGTCCATTATCCTCGCAAACTTCTGCAGCATACTCCCAAAAACTGATATGGTTAACGCAATTATAAACACGTGTTCTGCGGATATCATCATCGGAACTGAAACGTGGCTTTCTGCAGATGTTGAAAACGGCGAGCTATCTCTGCCTAACGACTTTGCGATATTTCGTTAGATAGGAATGAGAGTAGAGGAGGTTGGGCAGCCGCTCTACCATCTGAGCTAACCAGGCGGCTAGCAGATGGCAGGGCGAAGTCGAATTTGTCGACAACTCGAAGCAAAGGCAAGTATATGATGTAATAGTTCAGCGGAAATCCGCTAGGTGGAGATAAGTAATTAAAGAGAAACTGAGACTTCCACCCAAATGTAGCAATTCGCTACTATGGAAACCCAACTGGGTTCCTCGAAAGAAAGCCTCGCAGTTGAAGAAAAATTCGTCCTGGTCCGGGACTCGAACCCGGGACCACCGCCTTTCCGGGGCAGCCGCTCTACCATCTGAGCTAACCAGGCGGCTAGCAGATGGCAGGGCGAAGTCGAATTTGTCGACAACTCGAAGCAAAGGCAAGTATATGATGTAATAGTTCAGCGGAAATCCGCTAGGTGGAGATAAGTAATTAAAGAGAAACTGAGACTTCCACCCAAATGTAGCAATTCGCTACTATGGAAACCCAACTGGGTTCCTCGAAAGAAAGCCTCGCAGTTGAAGAAAAATTCGTCCTGGTCCGGGACTCGAACCCGGGACCACCGCCTTTCCGGGGCAGCCGCTCTACCATCTGAGCTAACCAGGCGGCTAGCAGATGGCAGGGCGAAGTCGAATTTGTCGACAACTCGAAGCAAAGGCAAGTATATGATGTAATAGTTCAGCGGAAATCCGCTAGGTGGAGATAAGTAATTAAAGAGAAACTGAGACTTCCACCCAAATGTAGCAATTCGCTACTATGGAAACCCAACTGGGTTCCTCGAAAGAAAGCCTCGCAGTTGAAGAAAAATTCGTCCTGGTCCGGGACTCGAACCCGGGACCACCGCCTTTCCGGGGCAGCCGCTCTACCATCTGAGCTAACCAGGCGGCTAGCAGATGGCAGGGCGAAGTCGAATTTGTCGACAACTCGAAGCAAAGGCAAGTATATGATGTAATAGTTCAGCGGAAATCCGCTAGGTGGAGATAAGTAATTAAAGAGAAACTGAGACTTCCACCCAAATGTAGCAATTCGCTACTATGGAAACCCAACTGGGTTCCTCGAAAGAAAGCCTCGCAGTTGAAAAATTCGTCCTGGTCCGGGACTCGAACCCGGGACCACCGCCTTTCCGGGGCAGCCGCTCTACCATCTGAGCTAACCAGGCGGCTAGCAGATGGCAGGGCGAAGTCGAATTTGTCGACAACTCGAAGCAAAGGCAAGTATATGATGTAATAGTTCAGCGGAAATCCGCTAGGTGGAGATAAGTAATTAAAGAGAAACTGAGACTTCCACCCAAATGTAGCAATTCGCTACTATGGAAACCCAACTGGGTTCCTCGAAAGAAAGCCTCGCAGTTGAAGAAAAATTCGTCCTGGTCCGGGACTCGAACCCGGGACCACCGCCTTTCCGGGGCAGCCGCTCTACCATCTGAGCTAACCAGGCGGCTAGCAGATGGCAGGGCGAAGTCGAATTTGTCGACAACTCGAAGCAAAGGCAAGTATATGATGTAATAGTTCAGCGGAAATCCGCTAGGTGGAGATAAGTAATTAAAGAGAAACTGAGACTTCCACCCAAATGTAGCAATTCGCTACTATGGAAACCCAACTGGGTTCCTCGAAAGAAAGCCTCGCAGTTGAAGAAAAATTCGTCCTGGTCCGGGACTCGAACCCGGGACCACCGCCTTTCCGGGGCAGCCGCTCTACCATCTGAGCTAACCAGGCGGCTAGCAGATCGCAGGGCGAAGTCGAATTTGTCGACAACTCGAAGCAAAGGCAAGTATATGATGTAATAGTTCAGCGGAAATCCGCTAGGTGGAGATAAGTAATTAAAGAGAAACTGAGACTTCCACCCAAATGTAGCAATTCGCTACTATGGAAACCCAACTGGGTTCCTCGAAAGAAAGCCTCGCAGTTGAAGAAAAATTCGTCCTGGTCCGGGACTCGAACCCGGGACCACCGCCTTTCCGGGGCAGCCGCTCTACCATCTGAGCTAACCAGGCGGCTAGCAGATGGCAGGGCGAAGTCGAATTTGTCGACAACTCGAAGCAAAGGCAAGTATATGATGTAATAGTTCAGCGGAAATCCGCTAGGTGGAGATAAGTAATTAAAGAGAAACTGAGACTTCCACCCAAATGTCCCGGGTTCGAGTCCCGGACCAGGACGAATTTTTCTTCAACTGCGAGGCTTTCTTTCGAGGAACCCAGTTGGGTTTCCATAGTAGCGAATTGCTACATTTGGGTGGAAGTCTCAGTTTCTCTTTAATTACTTATCTCCACCTAGCGGATTTCCGCTGAACTATTACATCATATACTTGCCTTTGCTTCGAGTTGTCGACAAATTCGACTTCGCCCTGCCATCTGCTAGCCGCCTGGTTAGCTCAGATGGTAGAGCGGCTGCCCCGGAAAGGCGGTGGTCCCGGGTTCGAGTCCCGGACCAGGACGAATTTTTCTTCAACTGCGAGGCTTTCTTTCGAGGAACCCAGTTGGGTTTCCATAGTAGCGAATTGCTACATTTGGGTGGAAGTCTCAGTTTCTCTTTAATTACTTATCTCCACCTAGCGGATTTCCGCTGAACTATTACATCATATACTTGCCTTTGCTTCGAGTTGTCGACAAATTCGACTTCGCCCTGCCATCTGCTAGCCGCCTGGTTAGCTCAGATGGTAGAGCGGCTGCCCCGGAAAGGCGGTGGTCCCGGGTTCGAGTCCCGGACCAGGACGAATTTTTCTTCAACTGCGAGGCTTTCTTTCGAGGAACCCAGTTGGGTTTCCATAGTAGCGAATTGCTACATTTGGGTGGAAGTCTCAGTTTCTCTTTAATTACTTATCTCCACCTAGCGGATTTCCGCTGAACTATTACATCATATACTTGCCTTTGCTTCGAGTTGTCGACAAATTCGACTTCGCCCTGCCATCTACTAGCCGCCTGGTTAGCTCAGATGGTAGAGCGGCTGCCCCGGAAAGGCGGTGGTCCCGGGTTCGAGTCCCGGACCAGGACGAATTTTTCTTCAACTGCGAGGCTTTCTTTCGAGGAACCCAGTTGGGTTTCCATAGTAGCGAATTGCTACATTTGGGTGGAAGTCTCAGTTTCTCTTTAATTACTTATCTCCACCTAGCGGATTTCCGCTGAACTATTACATCATATACTTGCCTTTGCTTCGAGTTGTCGACAAATTCGACTTCGCCCTGCCATCTGCTAGCCGCCTGGTTAGCTCAGATGGTAGAGCGGCTGCCCCGGAAAGGCGGTGGTCCCGGGTTCGAGTCCCGGACCAGGACGAATTTTTCTTCAACTGCGAGGCTTTCTTTCGAGGAACCCAGTTGGGTTTCCATAGTAGCGAATTGCTACATTTGGGTGGAAGTCTCAGTTTCTCTTTAATTAGAGGAGGTGGTGTATTGATTGCCATTAGAAGTGATTATCAGCCAGCTTTGGTTTCACTTGACACCCCAGTGGAGCTGATCTGCTTGATGATGCGACTTAAGGGCGTCACCTACGTTTTGGACGCATTGTACCGCCCTCCGAGAAGCTCTTCCGATTTTATTGATCATTTACAGCAGTCACTTGACGATATACTTAAAACATATTCAAAATGCATCATAATTTTAGGCGGTGATTTTAACTACCGGGTATTAACTGGGCCACACGGTCCATCATTTGCCCAGAAAATTGCTGTGAGTGTTCCAGATTGCTACATATATTAAGCATGTATCAGCTCAATCAACTTGTCAAAAACCCGACACGTGGCAGTAATATATCAGACCTGTTGCTGAGAAATCTGCCTGATAATTCTGGAACCCACGTGCTAGAGGAACTAAGCGGCCATAAAGTAGTGCATTGCGTTTCTCCAGCTCTGATTCCTGATAAATCGACTACTACAAAAACAATTTTGAACTACTCTAGGGCCGACTGCGGTAAAATGAATAGCATGTTGCAGGAATTTCGCCTGAAGTTTCCAGATTCCTACCTCACCCGCACAATTAATGAAAACTGGTTACTGTTTCGTGACAAACTCAAAGTGTGCCTGCATACCAAAGTTAACAATTCAAACAAGCGACAATGCTCCTTGGTTCACGAAAGAGGTAAAGAGGTGTCTAAATAGAACGAAAATAGTATACCGCAGTTCCAAGCAAACAAACGCAGATCGGGACAGGGAAAACTATAAAGAGGCTTCAATTACTGCAGCGAAAGACGAAGTTTTTTAAGCTTAATTCATACGCTTATTCAAAAGCATTCTTCAGTCATATATATATATATACATATATATATACATATATGGGTAGGTTTCGGAAAGCTAGTCGGGCCCCAGCCCCCCCCCCCCCCCCCTGCTGCGCCCCCCCCCCCCCGGAAAGATGAAAACTGTCCGCCTATGAACGGGCCAATCGACGACTGCGAAGCTGCGCGCCTCCGCCAACGGTGACGAAAACATCGGCTGCAGCTTCTGTTCCAAGCAAAATAATGTTCCATAGATAACGTGATGCGGAAATTGTACATTTTATGAACAACGATATCAACTGTCAAACGTTAAGCATGAACTCGAGAGCTCCGATACTTGTCGAGCTCAGCTGCCGTGCACGGCTACCGACGGGAGACGACCGGCTCGGCTGTGCTCGCATCGCAGCTGACGGCGCCGCTAATATAAGCGTGTTTTCTTCTTCGTGTACAATTATTGCTAAGAGCGATAACAACGGTAAGAAAATATTGCGGCTTGTGAGCGACGGTAATTCATTCCGAAGCGCCGTCCGTTTTAGCTTTGAAGTGAGCCAGAAAAGGCCTCGCGACGACATCAGCGTCGTCGAGCGATCGGCGGCGGTGGCGGTGAGGCTGCCGCACAAATGGGTCCCGGTCTCATCCTCTCTACGGCAAGGAAATCTCGCCGTTCGCGAGGAAAATCGCCGTCGAACGGCGGCCCGCGAATGGCAAACCGGATGCGGCGAGTTACCGTTCCGGTAAAGGAGGCGTGGACTCAGCGTTTCTCGGCTACCCGCTGTTGCTGCGGTGCCGGCCCGTGTTCATGCGAAACGTGCCGCTATAGACCCTATGTTGCGCGCTCGTCTAGAAAGGCCAACACTGTCGCACTCTGTTCGCGCAGCTAATCAGACCGCTAAGCACGACTCTGTTGAAACGCGAGCAATTTGGCACTTGCGTTGCGGGCTGTAATTACCGATTAGCAAGGGCGCACAAACGAGCAACACGACGAGGAAGAGCAGGGAGCACGCCTACCTCCTAACAGACAAACCGGAAGTCGTAGGTTCTTGTTCGACCAATGGGCATCGTCACCGACGCTGACATCATCAGATTCACTACAGTGCCTGGAAGTATATTCCAGGCACTGTAGAATCAGTGTTGCCAGGTTTGGCTATATATAGCCAAATTGGGCTACAGGAAAAAATTTTTGGCATCGAATTGGGCGAGTTGGCTATGTGGCTATATTTGGGCTACTGAAAATCTGCGACTTGGCTTTGTTTGGGCTATAAGTGGCGCCGTAATTCATGCTCCAGAGGTGGCTCTGATCGGGTAGAAGCAAATCTCGAAGGCTATATTTTAGCTGGCTGAGCAGACCGCCGTGGCTGTGCGTGTGTGCGTGCGCGAAATGCCCCCCCCCCCCCCCTTCCCTCTCTGCGCCGTTGACTGAGCCAGTGACTTTGATCTTTGATGCACTTAAACTTACACCCCGCTTGACCGTTATGCACCCGATCCCCGGGCATCGGGATGAACCTGGGAGTAGTGGGTTGTTCACAGTGGACTGTACTAACATGGCTATGCTTAGGAAGGCAGAGCAATAACACAGGGTCGGGGCCGTCGGGCGATCATGGCGCCGACATGAAGGAAGGGAAGCACGGGTGGATGACACGCCCCAGTGTGCTCATGGCGATGTCTTAATTCTGAGTGAAGTATCGCGCCGGGCACAGCTTTCGACCTACTCCACGTATCTCGCGCGCTATTTTCCTTCTCCTGCTAGATGAATTTTTCTTCGTGCTTACATTCGAGATTAATTTCGGTAGGTTGGACGTAAGATCGGATCCTCCTCAGAGAGGAGAATCCAAACATGGGGAAGTGGGCGAAGAATGTGAGAACATATAAAAAAGAATGGGAGCAAGACCCAGAGCCAAAGGTGGGTTCTGGTGCTTTTACTTCTAGGTGGTTTGCCCGTAACGTAATGGATGCAGATACTCATTCTGCTAATATCGAAACATGTTTGCCACGATGACAACAGTGCAACACGTCACATGAACTTCACCCACCGTGTTATCTTAGCTTGTGAGGTGTCGAGCTGCTGGCTCGAGAACGCGGGTTTGATTCCCGGCCACGGCGGCCACATTTCGATCAAGGCGAAATGCAGGAACACCCGTGTACTTAGATTTAGGTGTACGTTAAAGAACCCGAGGTAGCCAAAATTAATCCGGAGTCCCCCACTGCGTCATGCCTTCCAGACATATCGTGGTTTTGGCACGTAAAACCCCAGCAATTATTAGAGAGCTTTAGAATAGGGGCCTGAAACGTTTTGGGGCGCCAAAGAAATAGCGTCGAAGCCACTGCGTATGCGCAAAATTCAAACTGTGATTTTGCGTCGGGCACGCTATTTCATCGATTTAGCGGGATCCCCAAAAGCTGCCCCAAAAGCTTTTGTCAACAAAAATGGCGGCGCCCATCGACGCGACGGCTCTAACCTAGCACCAAACTGGGCTCGGTTAGTGGTAACGCGTGAAGTTCGTAAGCTAGAAGAAGTGATTGCGGTTATAGCTTTCTCTCAACTAAAATGTGTAATGAAGATTGATTCATTAGACGCCGCTGATTCCGAATTCATGGCTCGTAGGCCTAACACAGATTGACTTGGCTGGGTGAAGGTACGTAATGTTGGTTACTCGAAACTAAACGCAGCACGTTGCTTGCTGCAAATGAAGAAGTTCTAAATTGGAATGAAACACGACAATCTAAATTACTCTTCTTATCATAAAATAGTATATTTGATTTTAATATTTATTCCCCAACGGTAACACCCGCAAAGCTCTGTGGGGCCCCAAACTTTGGGGGCCCCTATTCTAAAACTTGATTAGCACATCAACATGGTTGGCTTTTTGACAGCAACCGGTTTTCACAGCATAACCGCTGTTATCAATTTGTTGTTTACCTTTGCTCTTTGTGCGGCGTCACGCCTTTTACCATTTCCTGCGAATTACTTTCGGGACGTACTCGTCTCCGAAAACGACTGCGCGCTTTTTACACAGGTGTGCCGTTTTGCGCAGTAACTTCTTAAAGCTTCGCTTACACCGATTCAGATAGCTAGTGGCATCTGTTGTCTGACACTTTATTTTAACGCATGTTCTTGCCGTGCTAGAGACCTAAGATGGCGTCCAGGTTGATAAGCTAGTTGAAAAAAAAAACAACGAGAAAACACGATAGGACGATGAAACAAATAAATCGAGATATCATAGCGCCAAAGACTTGCTTTAGCTCATAAAAAAAGAAGCCGTGAGCACGTCGCAGATCGCTGGAAAGCTGAACTTCTACGCCGTATAGAGATGACATGAGAGATCGATGATGCTAAACATTATTTTGCGTTCACGACATCTAAAAAGCAGAGTTTGTAGTTATTATTACTGTAAATAACTAAAAATAATAACTTAGTACTATCTGGCATAAAATAAAAGCACTGATTTCGCCATCTGCAGTGATTCGCTGGAACTTAAGAGCTTCCGGGCCCAACCAAATATTGTTCTGTGCAAGCATGATGTCGCTCTTGTTTATGTCAAGGGCCGACTGTCCCGGCGGCACGGATATTTTGTTACGTCGGGTTGTGCAAAAAAGGATTGCGGTAGTCGAATGTGAAAATGTATACACAAGTAAAACTGCAAATAAAAATGGCTATATTTGGCTACGAATTTTTTTGCATTTTTTTGTGTTTGGCTACATTTGGGCTACAACTTCTCTAGCTTTTGGCTACGCCGCCTCGTCGGACCTGGCAACACTGCTGTTGATTCACCCTGCTGACATCGTGACGACCACTGGGGATACCGGAAAGGCCACAAGAGGAGGCCGGCATTGTTTTTTTGTTGATTTTGTGGCGCGCCCGCGGCGCGTAGCGCTGCAGCGTTTGACATCGTTGATCGTGACGGCATTCTGAACTCGATGCGCATGTTCACTTGAAATGTTCAAAAAAAAAATATCTGAGGTGGTTCAGGGGCCCTTTAACACCGTAGCTGTAAAAATAGTCGCGGGACGACCTGGTTGCGAATCTTACCACAACATCTGGTTTATCCTTATCCCCGGATGAGACAAGATGGGCCACATCAGTGTCTCCATCAGACAGCTCGATTCCCAGGCAAATGACCATTGTACCCACTGCCGCCTTTAGATTCTCATCTGCAGTATGTGGAAGCCCTAGGATTTCCACATCAAGGCATCAAGCTTAGTGGCTAGAAAATATATGAATTTGACAACCTCTTTGATACTACTAGGAGCATTCTCGGCAAGCGCCTTCAGTACTTAGTTAATCAACATATTGAAGCGACGTTAGTCAACACGGGTTTATACATACAAAGAAACAATTTAGTAAGGGTCCCAGCATTAAAGATCACTCTGCCCCCTGGGCAGCGAAGGCAGTCGATGAAGTCCTCTACCTCATGCTGCTGTCCCCGAATGCCGTTGCGGCTTTCCTTCGCGGTGGCTTCCCATTGGTGGGGCAGCTCCTCGCTGGCACCTCGTGCGTAGGCAGGCTGGCGGGCGGGCGTAGCATCAGGCGCTGTTGGTGTTTTTTTGTTGCGATGTTTGCGTCCTAAGCCATCTGCATGGTTCTAATTCAGGCTACGTGGCAATATACATGTTACGTAAGTGCACAAATGGTATAGACGTTCCCTGAGCACGTGCTGTATCACTATCAATTGGCATACGACCGTGAATGTGGCCACAGGTCAACAAGAGTGATAAATGTATTGCGACTACTTTCATGCAACTAAAAAAAAAACTTTTAGAAATTAGAAATATCATGAAAAGTGTAATAGAAACATGCGTCTATTAGGTTGTAGCTTAAGAAAATAGATACAATTAAGCGCAAGATTAAAAGATGTGTACGTAACGAAAAGCTCTAAAGCAAACTATGGATGTTTGCTGGAACAGAGGTATGGAACAGAACCATTAGAAATCAGGGCTTGTAAATACATGTATATCTAGCAAGGAATGTCCTAACCGTGCTGCAATTCCTAGATTCGTGTAATATGATGAAAAACAATGAGCACAGGTAAGAGTAACCAAAACCGGCAAGGAGACAAACTAGAGGCGCAAAAAATGTAACAAAAAGGTGTGACGTGACAAAAAATGTCGCAGTTTCACCCAAAACGCAAAGCATCAATTGCGATAGCACATTAGTAGAGAGCTATACGGAGTAAGCATAGTATATTTATCAGCTGTATAAACTTGGACATGCATCAGCACCGGCAACGCACAGCGCTGTTGTCGACGCCGTCGGCGTTTTGCCCGCGTTCGCACCGAACGCGGGCATGCCTCTGGGGCCTGCTCCGAGGTTTTCGACGAGATCAGAACGGGACACTCGCCGAGAGAGAGAGAGACTGTGGTTGTGACGAGGAAGAGGCGCTATTTTCTGCAGCCCTTTAGGGAGCACGACTCAGCGCCTGACACTCGTTGAGCAGCGTCCGAAGTCTTTACCGCCTTCTCGTTTTTATATGAATACGCACTTGGCTCCGCAGCTAAACGTCGCCTCCGCTCCTTTCCTCCCGTCCTCCCACGTCCTTTCGCGCGACGAAAGAAGTCGCATTTGTTCTCTCTCTCTCCTATATATATATATATATATATATATATATATATATATATAGATACAGGGTGTTTCAGCGAACCTTTCAAAACTTATTTGAGGTTGCCTGTGGCAGATAGCCCAAGTCTAGTTAATGAGCTGGTCTACTCGAAGAGGCGGACATTACTTGCACAAAAATTGAAATGCATAATCGACTAATTAACAGAAATTCACTAATGCTTTTTAACTAATTACCTAATGGCCCATATTGCAATTTACAAATTGTAGCCGTGGAGTTCGCAAGGCGGATCCACTTGGAATTAATTCTCAGGATGACACCAGTTTCGTGATAATAATTCCCGAACTTTGCGGAGAAATGCATTGGCGTTTCAGTTAACTTTGTGCTTCAATGCATAAAGCGACGTTTTTTTAAGCAACTAACTGGAACGCCAATGCATTTCTCCGCAATGTTCGGGAATTAATATCTCAAAACTGGTGTCATCCCGAGAGTTCGTTCCAAGTGGATCCGTCTTGAGAAGTCCATAGCTACAATTTGTAAGTTGCAATATGGGCCATCAGGTAATTAGTGAAAAACTTAATTAGTGAATTTTGGTTAATTATTATTGCGATAGCAATTATATGGACACTCAAAAGCAGATTTCTGCCGTCGGCGTCGCCGTCGCCGTTGCCGTCGCCGTTGCCGTCGCCGTCGCCGTCGCCGTGAGGTTCCGTATGACGTCAATGGAGGTGATATCGTCGCCGCGCGCCGCCGAACGCTGTATGTGCGAGTGAAAGAGCGCGAGGGACGCGCGCTTTTACGGGGAGTGAACGCATGGCGGAGAACAAACGCGCGTTCTGCGCTGTGCTCCCTTAAGGGCTGCAGAAGTAGGCGTCTCTTTCCTCCTCTACAATCACCATATATGTAGAGTAAACGTACCTTCTTCCGACGCGCGAAAGGCTGTGGGGCAGGGCGGGGGAGGGCAGGGAAGGGAGGCGACGTTTAGCTGCGGCACGAAGTGCCTATTTATATCAGAGGCTCCGGTAACAGTCACCAACGCCGCACGCATTTTGAGCGAACGCGGGCAAAACGCCGACGGCGTCGACAACAGTTCTGCGTGTTGCCGGTGCTGCTGCATGTCCAAGTTTATACAGCTGATAAAGCTGCTATCATTACTCCGTATAGCTCTCTTCAAATTTGCTATCGCAATTGATGCTTCGCCTTTCAGGTGAAACTGCGACAACTTTTTCGATTATGCATTTCAATTTTTTGTGCAAGTAATGTCCGCCTCTTCGAGTAGACCAGCTCATTAACTAGAATTGTACTATCTGCTACAGGCAACCTTCAAGAATTTTTGAAAGTGTTTGCTGAAACACCCTGTATATGGTGATTGTAAAGGAGGAAAGAGACGCTTAATTCTGCAGCCCTTCAGGGAGCACGGCGCAGAACGCGCGTTTGCGCTCCGCCGTGTGTTCGCTCCCCGTGATAACGCGCGTCCCTCGCCCGCTTTCACTCGCACACAAAGCATACGGCGTGTGGCGAGGATTTCGCCGCCGTTTGACGTCAATGGAACCTCACGGCGACGGCGATGGCAGAAATCTGCTGTAAGTGTCCATATAATTGCTATCGCAATAAAAAAGTTTTGTCAACTGGAATAACGAAGTCGTGAGAAAGGTTTAACTACCAAATTGTTGCGCTCGTAGTAACTACGCCCACACTCGGTGTTTTTTTTTTTAATGTCTTTGGTGAAATATTCCTGGGAGGCACCGAATGCGTTACAAAGCGTTTTTGAGGTTTCAAAGAAAAGGGATTTGGGGCCCCCTTTAAAAGGTATTACAGTCCCTGTAGTGTGCCTTGCTAAGATTTATATCGTCAGCTTTTCCTTCCCACCCTATTGACCAATTTGGAGACCGCCCACGTGCGGGTGCATGCCAGGCAGTGAAATGTAGGAGGTCGTCAAGATGTGGCCACTTGTATCGAAATGATGATGAGATATGTATCGCATCACGACAAATTAATCGAATTCACGATAAGTCAGAAAGTATCAATGGTCACCTTTACTATAGTATTCAATGAAAGTCTGTATTTAATTCAAAATTTTTTATTTAAATTGTCAGGCCTAAAGGGCAGGAGTTGGTACCTTACACAAAACAAAACAAGTACAGTGCTCAGCGAATTGAACGTGGTACTCGGAGAACGTAGCTCATGGCGCTTCTTGCGCCTCCGCTCAGCGCTGAGGCCCCCAAAGGGATTAATTGTGGCATACAATGAAGCGGTGAGCCTTTATGGCACACTATAACTGAATTTGGTCCTCAGCGATCACTTGCGCTCTCCGGTGGCACCCTAGCTGAGGCTACCACACAGCTCAACAATATGTTGTGCCGCAAAACTATAATGAATACCGAAGTTTTATAATATGTCTAATGACTTAGTATTTGAAGCGCGTATAAACACCACTTTCGCTGTATTTATCTCCTGGTAATGTTAGCAATATCTGACTCCTTGAAGTAGCTTGTGTAACTGTCGTTCAATAAATGCTGGGGAGCATTGTATAAAAGTGATGCATTCAGGTTGTCATTTGGTTTTCACATTTTCTCCACAGACGATAAAGGCGAGACAGGATGCCTTAGGAGCAAATAAAAACGGACACCGCGTCTTGGGATTCCGATTTGTGGGAGGGTACAAGAATCCAGACAAGTACAGACAAGTTTTGAATTACACTCAGCGGTAAGTGCGTCACTTTAACTCCACTTTCCTCACATTTTTTCCAGCATGAATGTGTTATTAGTTGACTCCATTGGACATACAGGCTTCGCAGATTTTTTAAGTGGCAACACTTTAGACACGTAACAGGGACACTAACGACAAACTTTGCAGCAGTTTACTGCCGTAATAGAGCCGTCATCTCAATAGAAAAAGCTCTATTACTAGCCGAGAAAATGTCGATGAAGCTTCCATTACTAGAGTTTTGCATACAATATATAGGTATGATTGCTGTTAGTTTTATGACAGGTATTTAGACTTGTTGAATCTTGTGGTGAACTTACTGTACAAAATAAAGACTCCTAAACTAATATCCAGGGCGAACATCTGACGAACGCAATTTATTCATTGTGTACTGATAAAAAGTCATCGAAACATTAGCTGCTATGAAAAGCTTTAACTTAACGAGGTGCTAGGGAGCAAACTTCCAGGTGCTGTCGCAACTAGTCTGTTGTGCCCATAATCTTTTTTCAATACGGCAATGTTTTATCGCGGGTTTCACGACAGATTGCCGGCAACGGATGTGATCATGATGATGATTTATTGGCATCCCCGTTGAAACGGGGCGGCGACAAATAGTCACCTAGCCTGCTTGATTTAATCAGGTATACAATACATGTTCTGTATCTAGCATTTTTGGATGCCTCTCATTAATCTTTTTCTTTTTTTTCCCAAAAATCTACCTTGTACCGCAACCTATGATTTTAAGAGATCAGGTCGTATCAAAACTCTTCCCTGCTTTTTTCCCACCAATACTCTAATCGTTTCTGGCTTATCTCTACGGCTGATCTGTTGATGTTTCCTTCCACTTTAAACCCAAGCGCTTCTGGGAGTTGCACATTACCTACGGTTCTCGCTGGGTGGATTCCGTCGCATTCCATTAGGATGTGCTGAGTGGTCTCTGGATCGTTACTGCAGCATACACATGCCTCATCTAGTTCCGAATATTTGTTCCGGTATGTTTTGGCCCTTAGGCAACCGGTTCGAGCCTCAAATAGCAAGGCACTGCCCTTTGTGTTATCGTGCAGATTTTCCCTTCTAATTTCTTTCTTCTCATTCTTGTAAATCTCCATTGTTATTTTTGTTTCCATTCTTTGCATCCAATTCACGGTCTCTATTTCTCTCACTTTCTTTCTGATGACTCCTGGTTGTCTATTTACAGTTTCGATTATCCTGTACTTGGTTGCCAACTTCCTTGACCTCTTCCACCAATCTGTGTCCACGCTTTTGATGTAGAGATACTTGTGTACTTTTGCCGCCCATTTATTTTCATCCATGTTCCTGAGCCTTTCTTCAAAACTAATTTTGCTCTGTACTTCTCTGACTTCAAAAGAGGCCCAACCCATGTCACCCTGCACTGCCTCATTTGTGGTATTACCGTGGGCTCCCAAAGCCAACCGGCCTACTCATCTTTGGTTAACTTCCAAACCCGACAAGATATCCAACTTTAAGCATATAATGGCATTTGCGAATGTTAGCGCTGGCACCATTACTCCCTTCCAGATTGCACGCACCACCTCATACCTATTGTGGCCCCACAGTGCTCTGTGTTTCATTATTGCTGCATTCCGCTTCCCCTTTATTTTCAGATTATCTTGGTGGTTGCTCGAGTAATTCTTTCCTTCGTTTATGTGTACGCTGAGGTACTTATATTGCTTCAATATGGGCATTACTTGCTGTTGAATTGACACCACAAAGTTACTCGTCTCTTCATTAACGATCATAATTACTGATTTCTCTGTGCTAAACTTATAAAGCCTAGATTTGTCGCTGCATGCCCACAGATATTCGCAAGTATCTGTAAATCTTTTTTATTGTCCGCTAGTAGCACAATGTCGTCTGCGTACATCAGTGCAGGGACCTTTTGTTGCACCATTTGTCCATTACGCATGTAGGATAAATCAAAACCTAATTCGCCGTTTTCCAGTCTTTCTACACCCTTGACGTAAAGCGTGAACAACAATGGTGACAGAGGCCATCCTTGCTTCAGTCCTTGGTGAATTCCCACCATTTCCTTTCCTTTTCGACCTTCCCATACCACTTGTACTTGGTTGTCTCTATATATATCCCTCAGCAGCTCCATGAAATCGTCATCTATCACTTCGTATTGAAGAATATCACACAACAATTCGCTGCCTACGTTGTCATAAGCTCCTTTAATATCTAGAAATGCTATCCATAAAGGTCTTTTCTGAGCTACTGAAATCTCTATGCACTGAGTAAGTACAAACATATTATCCTCTAAGCGTCTGCCTGGCCTGAACCCATTCTGTAGTTCCCCTAATACATCGTTTTTCTCCACCCACTTCGACAGTTCTAATTTTATGGCTTAACGGATGTGATAGTCGCCATCTAGGAGCGGTGAAGCCAAGCACTGCATTGTGACACTAACAGGCGCCGACAGGGAGCACTTTGGTAGTCACAGCACAGCGGAGAGTCCAACGCGGTGTAGCCATAGAATAAACAACCAAGTATAGCCTCGTGCACAGTTTCATACAATAATTATGCAATAAATAATCATACAATAAAAAACATTATTAATATTGTGCGACGGCAGGATTCGAACACAGGAGCTCTGGAAGAGAAGTCCGATGTTGAAACTGTTACGCCACGTACGAACCTTTTGAGGGGCGGCTCCTCTAGCCGGGGCACGGTCCCTCGTGCCGTGTACGCTAGTTCTCATCGCTACCGCTAGAGGCGCAGCTGTGCTATAATTCAAAGGGCGCCCGCTAGGCGGCGCGGCACACACCTGCACTCTAGGGAGCCTACATGCAACGCCGTTTTAGGGTGGTGACAACCCCAAAATTTTGAGCGCTTTTTACCGCCAAATTTGGTGAGTAGCCATTTTGATTTTCAATTTCGCTAAAAGTCGCGGCGCATTCCTGCATTCTTTTTGTCACGCTCTGATGTACCCATTTTGGCACGCGATCTAACAAATATCTTTAATTTAGTTTTCCAACAATGCGCACACGAAGCCTGCATACATCTTTAATATACTAGTTGCCTGTTCGTTTTATTTTAACACATCAAACTTATTTTTTTCAATAACATATAAAGCAACAAGTTATAAGGAATGGCGGCGTACTCGTGGTAGTATTTTCTCACGCCAAGAATGTCAACTGCATTAAACATTGTCGTTGCCTTCCACTTGTACACATTATCTAAAGGATGTTTTTCGAAGTGTGCTGTAATAAACACTGTGCTTACAAGCCTGTTTAACTAAAACGTAGACGTTCCATGCACTGCTCTCAGACACGCTATGGGTCTCTGGCTGCTGAGGCCAAAGTTTATTTTAAAAAAATGAATTAGTTTCATGGCACCAACGGGTGCGGGAAACGTGGTCTGTCGGCTGGTCTTTTCGCCATTTTGATTCGCACATGCTATATTTGGCGGAAAATATTACCCGCCAATTTAGCTGGCGGCGGCAAGTAACCTTACAAAGGTTGTCACCACCCTAAAGCAGCGCTTGCATGTAGGCTCCCTACTGCACTCCCCGGATCCGCTGCACACTCGGCGCGCGCGCTTGTTAGCGAACATCTCCACGCAGCTACTCATCGTGAACACCCCAGAGGCAAAAGCAGCGGCACGGCGGGCTCGCAACGCAGCAGCAGCTCGGGCTTTTGTAAGCGTTCCACCAGCATCAGAGGGACATTGCCGTCTCCAAGTTTGCATTGCATCCTATAATTCCAGATCCCCTCGCCACGTACTTCACTGACCACAAAGCTGTAATCTTCAAAGGGAAACGGGTCCGAGAGCTCATTGGGAACAACCCTTTTTGTGGTCCGTAAAGTAAAATATCCTTATGTATCCAACACATGTACGTTATGTACATAAATGCATCGATATGTAAATGATTACATCTTGTGTATATAATTGTATCGCTATGTAAATAATAAACATTGTGCATATAAGTGTATATACATTCACCCTATAACAATGTGTCACGTCTATATATGATGTGTGGGCGAATGTCTCACGGTTTTACCGATAAGCATTGGAGCTTTGGCCCACTCATCAGCATTCACTTCGTGGAGATGGCGTGGATTTTTTTTCTTTGTTGTTACGCCACGGACGAACGCCTCGACACGCGACTTAAAACACCCTTATGAATTTATCACGGGCAATCCAGTGCATTGGGACTCTTGGCACGTTTCGATTTGGCCACCTCGCCAAGCTGAACCGTTAGTAGCAATCCTGCGTGTTCGCAGCGTGTTCTGCACTTCGAAAAGTACACATTGCTCGGAAATGTACGACAATGAAGGCATATGAAGCGCAATAGACAAGGTCACAAGAACGTCTAAATCCACAAGCACGAAGATCAGACAAATCCATGTACTTCCCATCATTCCTATGATGGCTGAACGATTGCAACACCAGAGTATGTGGCCCCGTGTAGGCAGTAACTGCACACGGTTTGGCCATATAGGTGTTCTGTTGTTTGGCTTTCGCGTCGGATTAGCCTATGGTGCCTCGACCACTATACGGATTGCGACTTCAACGTGCATCAGCAGTGCATCACCTCACCACCTAAGACAACTGCTGCGCTAAGCGGCGCAGAAATGCAGCGACGTCGCCGGGCGAATCTCGCTTTGCTCCAGCGAGAGACACTCCGGCGTGAAGCAGAACGCGTCAGAGCGTTCGCGGGGCACGGTGCGTCTCTGCCACTCGCACTCTTGTCGCTGAGCGCGTCGCAGCTCGACTGACTGTCCTAGCCACTGCGGAGTAGTAGTAGTAAGTGGTTCGTGTGGAAAGGGAAAGGTTGACGCTATCTTGTGCAGCCCTTGAGGGAGCACGGCTCAGCGCCAAACTGCGGAGCCGGACCAGAATGCTCGCACCTTCGCCGAAGCCGCTCGCCAATAGGTCGCCGAGAAAACCTGCAACACGGTCGCCGAATCACAAATCGTGCGCCTTTCACTGCAGCAGACCGCGAGTTTACGAAGCAAACATGCAACAGCTTCTGTGAAGGCACGTTTCACTTTCGTGTTCTACCTATGAAAGAGGGATCAACCATAATTTGTTTACTTTTTTGCCTTCGCTAATGGCAAGACCGCTCTGTGGTTCACCAAGGCAGTTCTACACAATAGTTCAGTTTTGCTGCGAACAAAGTTTAAAACCGGTTGGCGGCCATCTTGCTCCGGGCAAGAGCGAGCGCTGCTTGCGCGCTGGCAGCGTAGCCAGTGCGCTTTCCTGGTGGCGTTTTATGATGAAAACGGGAGATTTACTATGATTTACTTGGCGCAGACGTTTTTTTAAATGCGACAGCCTCTTATGCATACCTCATGGTGGGGTGTCCGTCTCAAGGCCGTTTCAAAACCCTGTTGTTGACACGAAATGATCCTCTTAGGATAAGAGGCGATAGCGCACGCAAAACCACTATTAAGTATACAATATTAATTAAGCATGTGAACTGAAGTAACAATGAATATTTTTTATTTATTTATTTAAGTACTGGCGGCCTGTAGTTCAGGCCTTAGGCAGGAGTGGGTATCAAATACATTTCAGAGTAGCGTAACAAAAGAAAGAAAAAGATTGCGTGACAGAACATACGTGAAAATCCAATACAAGCATAAGAACACAAGAATTTGCTGTCACGTACACTTTGAGGAATATACACGTTAAATACAAGAAAGAAAGAGCAGCACAAGTTTTGAAACACAATCTTTGAAAAACACTAATGACACATTTGAGTATATGAGTTCTACAACACAAACCCTCACAAAAAAAAGAAAGAAAAAAACAGGCCAATTGCGGTTTAAGATTAAATAAACCATGTAGGTAAAATAAAAATGCAGGTATGAACAACACGAGGATTACACATAGGAATGATCAAATGGAGTGACGCAAGAACATGTGCAAGAACACGAGGCTATGCAGTAATAGATTTACTGAATACCCTGTGAAGCAGTATTAATAGAAAGTTTACATTTCAAAACCTCTAAGTGCACTCAAAAATACATCAATTGTTGGACTCGTGACCACATCTGCAGGCAGTGCATTCCAGTCGGAGATAGTGCGAGGAAAGAAGGAGTTTTTAAAGGTTTTTGTTTTGCATGAGTATTAAGCGATTTTTCTGGGGTGGTAAGAACGTGTAGTGCGAAAGGTTAGACGTTCGATGAGCGTTTTTTGGTCAATTTGTAAAATGTCATTGTATAATAGGTAGAGAAGTTTGAGCCTCTCGTGATACCGCCGCGTTTTGAGTTGCTCTAGCTGAGCATCTTGCAGAAGAGCGGATGGTGATATTTGCCAACTGTAGCGATTGAAAATAAACCTGGCTGACTTCCTTTGTACACTCTCCAACTGCACAATGTTAGTGTCTGTCCAAGGGTCCCATACAGATGCCGCATATTCTAATATTGGTCGGATAAATTCTTTGTATGCTATAAGTCGTATCTCAGGCGTAGAATTGCCCAATGATCGTCTAAGAAAGCCCAACTGTTTCAATGCCCTTTTTTCTACATACGCTACGTGCTCATTCCACCGCAGGTCAGACGTAATGATTACTCCTAAGTATTTATAGCTATGGACGATACTCAAAGGGTGCCCGGCTAGGTTGTATGTGAAATTTAAGGGTTGTTTTTTTCGGGTTACTGTCATCGCCACAGTCTTTTGGTTATTCAGAGACATTTGCCACGTGGAGCACCACTCGTCTAGTTTTGTCAGTGTATCGTTCAATAAAGCCTGATCTTTTTCGCAAGAAATTTCTTGATACAGTACGCAGTCATCTGCGAAAAGTCGAATTGTAACAGGGATGTTCTCGGCAATGTCGTTTATGAAGAGCAAAAACAAAAGAGGGCCCAAAACAGACCCTTGAGGAATACCGGACTTCACCGGAGTGGAAGTGAAACTAGTGCCGCGGATATTTACACTCTGGCATCTGCACGAAAGGTTTGATTCAATCCATGCAAGCAAGGACTCATTTTGTAGTATTGGACGTAGTTTAATCAATAGTTTTTTTGTGAGATACCCGGTCGAACGCTTTTTCGAAGTCAAGAAAAATAATATCAACTTGATTATTTATGTCTAATGCTGCGGCGAGATCATGCATTGTCAGAAGGAGTTGCGTTACTGTAGATTTACCGGGACGGAAACCGTGTTGCAGGTTGTTAATTAAACTGTGTTTTTCCACGAACTTTGTGATATGCTTGCATACGATGTGCTCTAGCATTTTTACGGATCCGCTGAGAATTGATATCGGTCTGCAAGACGATGGAGCTGAACGGTTATCTGCTTTAGCTATTGGTGTAATTATTGCATATTTCCAATCGCTCGGGAGCTCGGCATGAGACAGTGACTTAGTAAATAGTAAACTCAGATATTTTGCACACCATAATGCGTACCGTACTAAAAGAAGCATTGGGTATTTTATCAATTCCCGGTGACTTCTTTACATCAAGGTTTAAAAGAAGTTCTAGTACACCTTCTTCATGAACACGTATATCGTCAATGGGCGGCAATTCTTCGAAAGAGGCAAAACCAGGGGTGGTACCGTCATCTTGTGACGTCACCGAGCTGAAATACTCGTTTAGCGCCTGCGCAACTTCGAAGTTGTCATCTATGAGTGAATCGTTTATGCAAAGACGAGGCACTGATTTTTGCTGTGGTGTTAGATAACGCCAAAATTTGCCTGGTGATGACATCAAGAAGTTTTTCATGCGCACATTTTGGAAGTGGTCTTTTGCTTCTTTTATACGGTTTTTTAGTAAAACGCGCAACTCGTAAATATTGTCTGCATTTGTCCGCGAAGGGTGCTGCTTCTGATTTTGACGAGCTTTCTTAAGTTTACGTCCAATACGCGCGATATCTTTTGTCATCCATGGCTTCAAGTTCCGCACTATCCTCCGTTTTTTCGGAACAAAGTTATTTATGCATCGCAACACCAAGTCTTTAAAAAAACACCATAGCTGTTCAACGGAGGTATTGCCGGTGTCGCACAGAGTTGTGAAAGTGGAAAATGAACTGTCTAGAGCATCTAATATTTCAATGTCGTTAGCGCTCGCAAACATAGGAATTATTGTTTCCTTTTTCTCGAGTTTTGAAGTGAAACACACTTCCATTGTTAAACTTACTATCTTATGATCTGATATACCTTCAAACACCTGCACAGAAGGATTTCGACAAAGCAAGTTGTTACTAACGATAAAAAGATCCAAAATAGATTGACTATCATTATGAATACGGGTAGGTTCCTTAACGAGTTGTGTTAGATTGTGCAAGAGCAGCACATCAACAAACAATTGGGAATTGCTAGCCAGAGCCTCAGGAAAATTAGACCAATTTATTGATGGAAAGTTAAAGTCACCTGTTAGTAATAAATTACAAGAACGAAAATGTATTGAACACAAAAATTCATTGAGCTTTTCTACAAATGCATTGTCGCAATTCGGGGGGCGGTAAAATCCCACGACAACTAAATGAAATTCATCAAGAAATACTTTAACTGTAATACTTTCTATGTCCGGTGTATCTGGTAATCTGGATGCGCGTAATGATTGGTTGATTGGTATTGCAACGCCGCCTCCCCTACTATCTCTATCATGACGAAAGATGCTGTAGCCTTGGGGTGTTATTTCCGAGTCGTTTATATCTCGATGTAGCCAGGTTTCAGTTACCACTATAATATGTGGCTTATGGGCAATAGCAACGCTTTCCAATTCGGTTAGTTTATGTACGAGGCTACGAGCATTGATATTGAGGCACCGAAATGTCTTTTTGGGATCATCACAATTTCAACGTACGCGCTTGGGCCTGCGGTTGTGCTCGCTAAGTGGAACTATTTTATTTTGTCTGCAATCCCATTGAAACATGTCGCTGTCAATTTTTACTTTGTCATGAAGAAGTTTTACCCTCTTCCCCTCTCTTCTTTCGTTAGCGGTACTCTCCCACAGCTTCTTTCTAATCGATCTAGTCATAGCTGAGAAGTCCTCCGATATTGAAACATTTTGCCTTTTCAGTTTGTAACAGTTTTTTAGTATAGTGATTTTCTCGCGATAGTCAATCAGTTTCAAGACTACTGGACGTGGTTTGTTTGCTTGTTTCCTTCCAAATCTGTGAATTCTGTCTACGGAAGTGATATGCACACCTAGCGCGATTTCAAATAAGTCTTGAACAACACTGTCGGAAAGTGATGCCGGGGATTCATCAACATTTTCAGGAAAACCAAATATCAGCAGATTGTTACGCCGACTTCTGTCTTCCAGATCGGTCAGTTTTTTTTTCGAAGCTAAGAACAGTCTTCTCTAATTCAGTGATTTTAGTACCAAATTCCTTAATGGTTGATGCGGATGCTTCAACCTTTTTAAGCTTTGATTCGATTGCGTCCAACCTTTTCTGCATGGTCTTTTGGCCCTCGAGAAGCTGTCGAAGCAATTCCTTAGTACCGGGTCCCGGGTTAAGTTCTACGTCACCGCAAAGTGCTAGTAAGGATAGTACAACATTCAGCACATACGAATGCAATGAACTTAGGCTGTGAGGGCACGCCAGCTGGATTAAGCAACGGTCACTAGATCTAATAGAAGAGTGATTATTACTAACCTGCATGAAAAGTAGCAAGGGATTCATGATGAACTTGACCGACGACCAGCCGACGTGCCCACTAAAGAAATTCAAGCGCGGGCTTCTTTTATACGGAGCAGATGATGACGTAGAAGAGGGCGGTGTCGAGATGGTGGTGTCAATCTGGTACGAAAGTTCGTCTGCGCAGCCTCCGTCAAGACGCACAGGGACGATTAGACACTGGGTTTCATCCGTTGCACCGGCCGTCCATGTCGTCGAAAACAGAAGCATCTGCATGAAAAGTAGCAAGGGATTCATGATGAATGAAGTGTGTTAAGACTGTAATAATGTGGAGTTAGGGGTCAATAACGGTGGATTAAAGGGGTTTAGCTGGGTGATAGGGGTTTCACGAAAGGTAATGATGGGAAGAACACGCGGTGATGGGCTAGCACATTTAACAGTCTAAAAGTGATTACGCAATTGAACTGAGACGATAATGCGTGCACATAGAGGTGAATTAGGTGAATTTAGAGTGACTTTTTGCTGAAAAAATTGTGACGAAATAAAGTGACGAAGACTCCGTAAAAGAAGTGGAAAGCGGCCGTCGTATCATTGAGTTAGCGGCGCTAGAGCTTTCATGTCGCCTAGTTGTATAATTAGGAATCCCCAGTAATCTTTGTCATGTCAGGTTAAGGACAAATGCACAAGGAAGTTGTTAATGCAAGTATACGTGGGCTGAAGCTGTGACGCCTTTTATGCGCATCAGCTTGCCACATTACCGAAGTGACACGAAGTACAAGGGGAAATCAGTAAAGTGGTAAATAAACTTTTATTATTTCCTGGCTATTTTGATAAAAATTAGCATAAAACAACATAGTGGAAAAAATTAATAAAATATTGCATAGCTACCTGGTGCATCACAGTGTATACTATAGGAAAACAATACCCAACAGACATACATAAAATGCAAACACATCAAAACAAACATATTTTTGGCTGTGCAAAAACGAAAAATTGCACCAATGCCCAAAATTAAAGGCATGCTGATAATGTCACTTCTTAAGGCGCATGATTCAGTAACTACTAATAATGGCTTTTAAATATTGTAAAGGTCGTGAGTCCACAATAGATGAATTTGTATGAACTCTTGATTTGTATAGAACTTTACACGACGGCATGCAACAGCAACTTGACCTCAGAAAACAGTAATATTCGCGATCCAGCCTGAGTTGGATACCTATGGCTGCACAAGAACTGTTGTTGCTCGAGGCACATATCGTGTTGTTACACAAACGATATGTCACTGGTAATACTCTTTATTTACCAGTTGCGTCAGTTATTTTCTTGTTTTGATGCGAAACAGTTGCGTGCCACGCTTATAAACAGTCAACTTGTGAGACGCAGCTACGACGTCCGCCAGGTCTGAGAGCTGTATCATGTTATATAAATAAGTAGTAAATAATTCCTCTCGACAAGCGGAATCTCATATGCAAGCGCACCGAAAATATATACGAACAGCAAGCATTTCTTACGAACTCGCTTTTTTATGCAGATGTGCGCAGAACGCAGGAAAAATGGTTGGAATGCTGCCCTGTCGCAGCCTTGTTGTTTGACCAGACCTGTCAAAACAACCCTATAAGTGAACCGAGCAAAGAACATCCGAATCTTTAGGCGCCCAGCCATCTCTGCGAATTCAGCGGGCTGCCATGCGTCACGCAGCGTTTTCTCTTTCGGGAACCTGTCGCACAAACATACGCAGAAAAAAGCTTGTTTCAGCCTACATTCGCTAGTTAAAAGGTAGATTTCAGGTGCAACAGCGCTCCTCGACGGAGATAGTGCACAGCAGTGGTCGAGCGATTGAAGGCTTTTTCGCGCTACTTACGCGTGAAACGTTACTCCTGACTTTTGCTTCGCACGATTCGTGCAGCCAAAGGCGACGCAGGCGTTCACCATCCCGTTCAGCAGAGCTTAGAGATGTTCCCTTACAAACGCAGAACTGCCGCTCAGCAGACCGTAACTAGTGGATAAATGCCGCAACTGCCGAACTACCGCAAGGGCCCAAGCGGCGCAGCTACGTTTTCTGCCCGGAGCAATATGGCGGTCGCCGGCGTCAGCCGCGGCGCGGCATCTCCACTCCACAAGTTTTTTTATAACCTCCTTGGTGTGTATACATTTCTTTTATATTTTTTCTCTTCCCCAATACTTATGTATCTACCTTGTACTGCTTCTTATTCCTGTAACGGATCAGGTCGTATCAATCTCTTCCCTGCTTTTTTCCCAACAATATAACGTAAACGTCTCTTGGTTATATCGACTGCTGACCGGTGGATCTTTCCGTACGCTTTAAATCCAGCCGCATCTGGAAGTCCCGGGAACTCTCACAGGGTGATTCCCTTCGCATTCCGTTAGGATGTGCTGAGTGGTCTCCGCATTTTTGCTACAGCGTGCACATGCCTCATCTAATTCAGAATATTTGCTCCGTTATGCTTTTGTCCTTAGGCAACCTGCTCGAGCCTCAAATAGCAAGACACTTACCTTTCTGTTATCGTACACATTTTGGCTTCTAATTTCGTTCTTATCGTTATTGTAAATCTCCACAGTTTTTTTTTTGTTTCCATTCTTTCCGTCCAATTCAGTGTCTCTGCTTCTCTCACTTTGTTTCCGATGACTACTGCTCGTCTATTTATACATTCAATTATGTTCAATTTCGATTACACTGCAACGATGATGATAATTATAATTTACAGGCCTCCCCTTTGAAACGGGACGGTGACAAATAGTCCCCCAGCCTGCTTGATTTAATCAGGTATGCTATACATGTTTTTCATCTAGAATTTTATATACATCCCCTTAATATTTTTTTTGTTTCCCTTCAAGATCTACCTTGTATACATACCGCTTCCTATGACTGTAACAGATGCGGCCTTATCAATCTCTTCCCTGCTTTTTTTTCAGCAATACTGTGAACGTCCCTTGCTTATCTCGACTGCAGACCGGTTGATGCTTCCGTCCACTTTAAATCCAAGCGCTTCTGGAATGAATGAATGAAAGTCCTTTATTTAGAAATGGGGAGGCACAGGTCCTCTGTGGGGTAAATGGGGGATTAATGTCGTCACTCTTCAAATAATTTACTGTCTCAAGAAATAGGCATTCTCATGTACTAGTATGCACCCGTACTGAGGCGGTGCGTGACCAATGCTGTGGTGTTTCGGTCCCCCTCAACCGCCCTGATCAGGCCGCTCCGGCTAGCATATGTTGCAAATAATGACTGCGTATTAGGATCCGTGAGCAGTGCTTCACGGTAGCTAGTAAACTGTAAAGGCTGTATGGCCATTCTGCCTTTGTCGAACGCGGAACATTGCCACAGTAAATGGTAAAGGTCTGCATGGCATCGCAGCCCGCAGTGCGTGCACGTCACAGTCGTAATGTCAAGATGTCGTCATTTTGCCACAGAGTAGGGTGTGTAGGCCGAGTTTGCAAATACCTTATTTACAAAAACCTCCTGAGCGCGTGAAAGTGAAGACTTGCTCGAGAAGAGGGCAGGCGGGGTAACCTGCTTGAGGCGTTGTTTGCTTGCAGTACGCAGGGACGTCCGTACATAGGGCATGGTGGTTACGATGGAGCCATGTGGCCTAGGAGGTTATACGGGTTCACCCTGAGGGGTAATGGCTGATAATCATTGGTCGACCCACCTGCGGTAGCAGCAGCGGCGTGTGCCGCAGTATTGCCCCCGGGCACACCCGTATGCCCAGGCGTCCAGATGATTTCTATCGGACTATTTGCCTTGTCGTGCCTACGAAGGATAGCTTGAATAGTAGAAGCTGTAGCATCTTCCAAGGCTGGGCGAAATATTTCAGAGTAGGCTGTGTGCGAATCCGTATAAACGTGGACAGGTTTCCGGATGGTATATGGGAGGCTTGTGGTGGCTCCCCAGGTAGCCAGGATTTCAGCATGCGCTGGGGTACCGTACGGGAGATGGCAGCTATAGGCTCTTGAGTAAGCGGTCGTCTGCGTGCAAACGCATGCCATGTAGGCCTGGTCATTTGAGATACCAGAATCAGTATAGATGTCGATTGTGTCCAAGCTCGCTTCCTTGAGTTGACGTGTGGCAAGAAGTTGGCAAGCCGGAACGTTGTTCCGAGATATAGGACGGCGAATACGTCGAGAAGCATTCGGGGTTTCCCAAGGGCGTAAAGAAATATTAAAAGGAGGTGCGTCGTCACGTTGCTGGCCATCCCAGGCCAGAAGACAACGACCTTGCAGCGTATTTTCCATGCGGCTATGGTGTCGGGTGTGGGCTTCGCGGATGGCGTCTTGCAGTGGAGGCGAGCCTGCAGCGCGTTCAAGTGCAGGTATCTTAGTGTGTTTGGGGAGCCCCATGAAAGTGCGCAGGGTGGCTCTGTGAAGGCGTTCCAGATTCCGGACGTCCGTGGGAGAGAACGTGTATATGGGTGCGCCGTAGATCTTGCCGATGGCCACAGCCTTGGCGAGGGTACAACATGCCTGTTGCCGCGCTCCCTTGTATTTGCTAGAGAGTCTACGTATCGTGTGCAACATGGTTGGCCATGCCTGTCGGAGGCTACGAACCCACTTTTGTGGGCTGTTACAGCTGGCTATAGGCAAGCCAAGAACTTTGATCTGTCCGTGTTTGGACGGTATGGTGCGCGATCTAATGTGGAGCGAGATACTCATGTTGGAGTTGGTGCGATGCTTTCCATCGATACTGCTAAGTTCTGTTTTGTGTGGAGCGAGCTGCAGTCCTATTTCCTTAAGCGTGGCCTCTAAACTGAGGAGAGCTGCCTGCAGCTCGGTCTGCATTATTTCCTTGTTAGTATTATCTGCTGCTTCTGTCGAAATAGTTATATCATCGGCGTAGATGGCAAATCTTGCCGTTGTGTCTCGTTCAAGGTTTTCAGCCACTCTGCACATAGCCAGATTAAAGAGCGTTGGTCCTAAGATGGACCCCTGCGGAATGCGTCTGTCCAGGTAATAAGTCTTTGGGCTTCATCCGGCTGACGCCGCACTTCGACGAATGGGCCGAGCTGCAAGGAAATTCCTTATCCATGTCTGGGCTCGCTGGCAGGGGTAGCGGCCAGCTAGCTTTTCATGGATGACATCATGGCGAACGTTGTCGAAGACTTTCTGCATGTCAACGGCCAGCAAGTAGTCAGGCAACACTTTTCTTGACGTGCGATTAATAACGCGTCGTAGCAGCCAAAGGCAATCGTGGGTGCCCAGGTTAGGGCGAAAACCCACCTGAGCTGGGTGGTAACCAGGCCGGGTTATCTCGAGGTAATGGGATATACGCGTGTGAATCATGCGTTCAATAAGTTTACAAAGCGTCGAAGTCAGAGAGATTGGTCGGAGGTTATTGTAGACGTTCTGTTTGTGCCATGTTTTGGTATGGGATAAATGAGAGTGAGCTAGAGTCCCTCAGGTACGCTTCCTGAAGCCCACAGGTCGTTATTACTTCTAGTAGAGCGTCCTGAGCTTCTTCTCCAAGGTTGCGGAGTTCTTGCCATGTTATTCGGTCATGGCCTGGGGCTGACCTAGGGCGGCCGCTTTTAATTGCTGCTAGGATTTCTCCCATGCTAAATGGGCGGTCAAGATCTGGGTCAGGTTCCGGTATGGCGCAGGCGTTCGGAGGCACAGGCCGAGTGAGTGATGCATGGGGAAAGAAAGTTGTGATGATTTCATCCTCTACTGTTGCGGGATCTGCTTTCGTGATGAGCTCGGTCAAGGGAGAGTTAACCCTTCCTTTCCCGCTAAGACTACGAAAAATGCGCCAAAGACCCTGGAGTCCCGGGACACGGCCGAGACGCTCGCAGGTGGATTGCCAGGCTTCGCTTTGAAGCTGGAGCTGATACTCATTGATAAGCTTAAATTGGCGCTTGATTTTCATAAGGTCAGTGTGTCGTTTGCCGCGGGAGCGATATCTTGATACTAAATAGTCTGCTCTTTTCCATAAGTTGGCCAAATGATTGTCCATCGATTGAGTGCTATAATCGCATGGTACTGTTTCTCGCGCCAGTGAACGGGCCAGCTGAAATATATCCTGGAGACCCTCAATCGTTGTGAACGATCCAGTAACATGAGTCCGAAAGGTTCCCCAGTTAGTTATTTCGGTGGTCGTCCTAACGCGGAGGCGTTTACGATTAATTGTCAGGAATATGGGGAGGTGGCCACTGCCCCATGACTGGCTGTGGGCAATCCAGTGCTGCACGAAGTTGGGGCTGGCGAAGGTAAGATCAGGGGTCGTGTCTTTCTGCGATTTATGCAGTCCGATTCTCGTGGGGGTGTCGGAGGTGTTACAGATTTCTACAGAGCAAAGCTCGATGGCTTCGTAAAGATATCTGCCTCGTTGATTAGGCCTTGAGACACTCCAGGCGGGGTGGTGGGCATTAAAATCATCTCCAATAAGCAGAGGAAGATTCTGTGCTGTCTGTTTAAGCGTTTCCAACCACGTGTAGGGTTCAACGGAAATGTTACCCGAGCGAAGGTACGCAGACGCGGCCAGAAAGGACTTTTGCCCCGGGGGGCAAATTTTAGCAGCTATTATTTCGCGATTATTAGAACAGAGACGAGGAAGGTCGAGTTGGGTGGCTGGGCAGTCATTTCGGACAAGCAATGCTGCCTGGCCCTTGGGAATCTGTCGTTTGTGTTTGATGGTAGGTGTCTGAAATGCGCGGTAACCAGGGAGCGAGCACGGGCCTCGAGTTTCTTGGAGAAGAAATAAGGGCCGATGCCTTTGAACATAATTGCGGATTGTGGAACACGATTGTATAAAACTGCGACAGTTCCACTGTATCGCATGAGCCGATGAGCTCATGAAGCTGTCAGTGGTTCGCGGCGCTTACTGTCATCAGTCATGACATTGCGCTGCAGTTCGTCGAACATATTTTGGAACCGAGTCTGCATGGCTTCTAGCGCTTGTGTGAGAGTGTTGACCATGCCTGATTGAATCGCTTGCTCCAATTTATTGGATTCTTGAGCCCGTTCTTGTCTTAAGAGACCAATTACGTGCGAGTAAGCGGAGGCCTTGTCATTCACCGGCTTGACACGGCGTGTCGGAGAGCGGCTCTTTTGATCATTCCGGGACCGACTGCGTCTAGGCGTTGGTAACCGATTCCCTTTCTTCGGGGTCATTACGAGATTGTGGAGTCTCTGATTTTCTTTCTGTAATACCTGGATTTCCTGGCGTAGGCTGGCGATAAGCTGACTCAAATCAGAGGAAGCAGCTACTTGCACCCAGGAGACCTGTTTCGTCGGCAGTGGCTCTGAATGTGCGGGCGGAGTCACATATGCTGAGTTAGTGCTACTACTGGGAGCTGCTTGGGAAATATCGCGTTGAGGGCATTGGGGGTTGAGTGCAATGTGTGTGGACGCCCCACAAGCTACGCAATGGAGAAACTGCTTACAATTCGGGTGGAGTTCGTGTGGAGCTTTGCCGTAGTCCCGGCGGACCGGCGGGAACGAACAGTATTTGGCAACATGGCCCAAACGGTGACAATTGTAGCACGCTACAGGACGGGGCCGATATTCATGGACACGGATAACTTCGTATTCGAACACCAAGCGTTGTGGTATGCGTTCCGTATCAAATGTCAAACACAGCAGCTGTGTTTTTCCGAGCATGCGCACATCGGTGATCATCGCCTGTTCACAGCGAAAGATGTGCTTTGATATACTCGATTGTGAGGCCAGCTGTTTATCACCCAGCGAGAGCTGCCTGCTACATGTGCCTGTAGAGACGATGTGTCGACGTCAAACACGCAAAGATTGCCGTTAACGGTTGCAAGCAAGCGCGATAGTGTGCAAAGTTTACGGAAGTGACCCTCTTCGCGAACAGTGATCCGTATGCAGTTACTGGTTGTGTCAAATCGAAGGATTGCCATTTCTGCAACAAAGGCTGATGGAGCGCTTTGTTCAATGGCGTCTGTGAGCGCCAGCGGTCTTATCAGGACGGTGTAGCGGTGCCGACTCAACCGTTCGGCGTGCAGTCGTTTCGGTGACACTTGGCGTCGGTAGTAGACGGTGTTTCGCTGCCTCCCGTCGTCACGAGGTCCAGCGGCTCCGATGGAAGAGCCCGCTGCAGCGTTTGGAACAGCAGGCCCTTTAGACATAGACAGCTCTGATGGCAGTGGACACTGGCTCGCGTCCATGGTGTCGTTTCCGTCAGATGAAGTTGAAAAGTCATTGCAGTTCGAAGGAAGACTCGTGCTTTCCGGGGTCGTCGTCATAGCGTGCATCTTGATGAGAGCCGGAATGAAACGCGCCGGGCGTATCAGATTCGCCAAGCTCCGTGGGGCTACGCTGGCGCGGCGCAGACGTTGCCACTGGCCGCCGTGCCTGTTATGCTTGTCCGAAACTCATCACGAGGCCAAGGCTGGTCAGTTCACAAAAAACACAAGAATAAGGGACAAAGCCTGTCCAAGAAAGATCTACTTCGCGGTGTGGGCTCACCGTGTGGTCGAAATTCACTCAATCAGTGAAAAGTAGCAGCAAATAAGCGGAAAAACTGGTCAAAACGAGCAGAAAAAACAGGAGCCTAACTGAGGCACGCCTGCCTTCACCAGTGGCGCCATCACGCCACCCGCTTCTGGAAAGTGTACGTTACCTACGGTTCCCACTGGGTGAATCCTTTGCCTCCCATAAAGATATGCTGAATGGTGTCCGGATTTTTTCTAAAGTATAAACATGCCTCATCTAGTTCCGAAAATTTGCTCCGGTATGTTTTTGTCCTTAGACAACCGGCTTTAGCCTCAAATAGCAAGGCACCGCCTTTTGTGTTATCGTACAGATTTTCCCTCCTAATTTCTATCTTCTCGTTCTTGTTAATCTCCATGGCCCTTTTTGTTCACATTCTTTGCATCGAGTTCACTGTCTCTATTTATCTCACTTTCTATCTCATGACTCGTGGTTGTCTATTTACAGCTTCGAATATCCAGTACTTGGTTGCCCACGTCCTTGACCTCTTCCTCCATTCTGTGTCAACGCTTTTAAAGTACAGATAATTGCGCACTTTATCCGGCCATTTATTTTCATCCATGTTCCTGAGCCTTTCTTCAAAACTAATTTTGCTCTGTGCTTCTTTGACTTCAAAAGAGGCCCAACCCATGTCAACGTGCCCTGCCTCATTTGAGGTTTTACCGTGTGCTCCCAACAACAAACCGGCCTACCGATCTTTGGTTGACTTCCAACCCCGACAAGATATCCGATTTTAAGCATAGAATGGCATTTGCGAACGTTAGCGCTGGCACCATTACTCCTTTCCAGATTCCGCGCACCACCTCATACTTATTGTGGCCCAACAGTGCTCGGTGTTTCATTATTGCTGCATTCCGCTTCCCCTTTATTTTCAGATTATCTTGGTGGTTGCGTGAGTAATTCTTTCCTTCGTTTATGTGTACGCCGAGGTATTTATATTGCTTCACTATGGTTATGACTTGCTGTTGAATTGACACTACATAATTACATATGAAAATTATTGATTCCTCTGTGCTAAACTTAAGGCCTAGATTTGTCGTTGCGGAAATCTGGTACAGCGACGCGTTGTGGCGCTTTGTTGAACCAGAGCGCAATCGATATTTCTTTGCTGCACGACCACTGTTGTCGACAAAATTAAAAGGTCCTTCTACATATGTTGATGCCTGCCGGTGCCATTACGCCTTCAGCTAAATAGCGCAGGGTCTGAAATTGGAAGTAATGTAATTTCTATTTAAATATTAAAAGGTGCTATCGCTTTTGGATTTATCACTGTGTTGAGGAATGTATTTTTTTAACATGGCAGTGTTTCATTACTGCTGCATTGCACTTCCCCTTTATTTTCAGATTATCTTGGTGGTTGCGTGAGTAATTGTTTCCTTCGTTTATGTTAGATTGCCGGCAACGGATGTAACGGATGCGAAAGTCGCCATCTAGGAGCGGTGAAGCGAAGCACTGCATCGTGACGCTTACGAGCGCCGACAGGGAGTGCTTCGGTAGTCACAGCACATCGGAGGGTCCAACGCAGTGTAGTTATTAGAGTAAACAACCAAGTATAGCCTCGTGCATGGTTTCATATAATATTTATACAATAAAAATTCATACTGTAATGACGAAGATAGCACAAGCGTCGCTGTGGTCGCATGGCTCCTGAAGTGAGGAAGAGAAAGACAAAAGGATCGGTGTCGCCGGTTTTGCCTCGCACTGGCGTTTGGCTAGAACTGCTCGGGTGCTCTTTGCGTTGGACCTAACATGACTGGGATTGAACGCCAATAAACCCCATATCATTTGGTGGAAGTGCTGGGTATCCTAACGACTCGTCCTGGAACTCCGGAGCCGCATTCTGCCCTCCGCTACCCCCACGACCATGCCAGCCGACGCCGGTGAGCGACCCACTTCGTCAACTGGGCCAGTCACCTGCCCTGTCTGTTCGTGAACGAGACCCAGCTGTGTTCAGTGGCACCGCTGATACCGATGTCGACGACTGGCTTTCGTCGTACGAACGGGTGAGCAACCACAATAAATCGGACGATCGGACAAAGCTCACCAACGTTATTTTTTATCTTGCGGATGCCGCCCACCTCTGGTTCCGCAACCATGAAGCAACTATTGCGACATGGAATGACTTTAAGACTGCATTCGCGGAGGCATTTGGCCGTCCTGAGGTGCGAAAGCTTCGCGCCGAACAGCGCTTTCGCCACCGAGTGCAACAGCCAGGCGAGACTTTCGCTAGTTACATCGAGGACGTCATAGATCTCTGCAACCGCGTGAGCCGAACGATGCCTGAGGAAGATAAGATTAAAGAAATCATCAAGGGCATTGACGACGACGCTTTTCAAATTCTCATGACCAAGAATCCTACCACCGTTGCAGCCGTAGTCACATATTGTCAAAGCTTCGACGAATTACGCCGGCAACGAGCGCTCGTCCGCCAAACTGTTCCTCAAGTGGCCTTCCTTTCCAGTTTGGTGACTGCTCACGGACAGGCTCATGACGGGTCTCTGCTGCCTCAGACCAAAGCCTCCATTCGTGAAGAGGTGGCCCGCCAGCTCTCGCTGCTCCCTCTCATCCAGGAGCCTGTCCAACCTTTGTCCTCGGCCCTGCAGCGGGCCATCCGCGAGCAGGTTGCAGAGGCCCTTCCACCAGTCCACCAGCACGCTCAGGTTGCTGCACCGTTGACGTACGCTGAAGTCGTGTCGCGTCCTAGACCAACGACACTCCCCTACTCGACGCCGCCACCGCACCCAGGGCTTCTCCCTGGCCCTCAAATGCCCCCTCACTACTTCCGGCCACAAGATCCATGGCGCACGCGGGACAGTCGGCCGATATGCTTCTCCTGCGGTATCGCGGGACATGTGGCGCGCTTTTGTCACCGTCGCCTGCCGCGTGAGGACGTCGTCGTTGAGCCACATGTACCTGCAGCCCACCAGAATGCTGATTCGAACCCGTCGCCAAACTTCTTTACCGGTCGTCAGAACTTCAGCACCAGTCGTTCACCATCACCGCGTCGCCGTTCGATATCGCCGATGCGTTGTCGCCCGCCTTCCAACGAGGGAAACTAAATGCTGCAGTTTCGGAGGCAAGAGCTGCAGCATTTAGTTTCCCTGATATCAATACAATAAAAAAAAACATTAATAATATTGTCCGACGGCAGGATTCAAAGACAGTAACTCTGAAAGAGAAGCCCGATGTTTAAACCATTACGCCATGGACAAAAGCCTCGGCACGTGACAGAAAACGCCCCTATGAATTTATCGTGGGCAAGCCAGTGCATTGAGACGCTTGGCGCGTTTCGATCTAGCCACCTCGACAAGCTGAACCATTGTAATTAGTAGCGATTGTGTGCCTTCGCAGCGTCAATGCGCAATAAACAGACACAAGAACGTCTAAATCCTCGAGCACGAAGATCACACAAATCCATCCTTCTGTGGCCTCGTGTAGGCAGTTATGGCGCATCTAGAGGAAGGACCGAATCCCGATTCGCAGGGCTGGACGGCGCGTCACGTGACCACGTCACGTCGGCCATTCGCCTCGTCCGCGCCTCTTCCGTGAGCCGCTCGGACGGATAACGGCAAGCCGTTTTTCACATCCGGATTCTGGCGGGGTAGTGCCGCAGCTTTAACTTATAAACACGCAGTGTCTGGCAACCAGTACACTTCTCTCCTGCTCGAAAACAGCCGCATTGCAGTCGGCATCAGTCCTTTGTTTGCTGGCGCTTGGTTTCCGTGCTTCATAGCTCCTGGTGTCGTTCACTTCTATTGAACAATGAATTTGTGCGATAACGCCGCCTTTTATTTCATCCACATCGTGGATGAAATAAAAGCCTATCACTCGCAGCCTATCACTCGCAGAACTTTCTCCTGTCGCGCACGATGACAAGGAGTCTACAATTCAACTCGATGTGAATTCCAAACTATCGGCTCAACAGCAAGACAGTCTTGGCTCTCTTTTGCTTTCCTTTAGCGACTGCTGTGCCTCGACGTCAAAAATCAAGCAGACAGCCCTGCGAAGCACAGAATTATAACCGAACCCGCCGAAAGACCCCTCCGACAGCATGCCTACCGTAAGTCTCGAAGAGAACAAGAAGCCATTCGTGAACAAGTCAAACAACAAACAAATGCTTGCTGACGACATCATTCAGCCATCTACAAGCCCATGGGCGTCACCAGTGGAGCTAGTTAGAAAGAAAGACGGCACACTACGTTTCTGCGTTGATAATCGCAAACTCAACAACGTCACAAAGAAAGACGTCTATCCTCTTCCTCGCATCAACGACTCGCTGGACCTACTTCGACACTCCAGATATTTTTCATCCATGGATCTGCGTAGTGGTTGTTGGCAAATCGAGGTCGATGACCGTGACCGGGAAAAGACTGCATTTATTATTCCTGACGGACTCTTTGAATTCAAGGTTCTTCCTTTTGGCCTGTGCTGAGCTCCTGCGACTTTTCAAAATTATGGACACTGTTTTGTCCGGTCTGAAGTGGCAAACGTGTCTTCTTTATTTGGACGAAGTCGTCGTTTTTTCGGAGACTTTCGAGCAGAATATTCAGCGTCTTTGTGCAGTGCTTGACGCGCTCCGAACTGCTGGCCTGTCACTCAAGCCCGAAAAATGCCACTTCGGTTACGAGGAGCTGAAATTCCTTCGTCATGTCATAGCTGCGATGGAATTCGCCCAGATCCTGAAAAAACGCGAGCTGTTGCTGCCTTCCCAACGCCTACGGCGAGGTTCGCCGTTTTTTGGGACTTTGCGCTTATTACCGTGGCTTCGTACCAAACTTTTCGAAAATATCTGAGCCCTTCCATTATCTCACAAGGGACAATGTCGCTTTGGTTTGGAACCGCGAGCAACATCGCGCTTTTTGTTACCTACAACAACGACTTCAGACTCCTCCAATCCTACGTCACTTCGACGAAGATGCCTCCACTGAAGTACACAGAGACGCAAGCAATGTGGGTCTCGGCGCCGTCCTCGTGCAGCGGCAAGTAGGTATCGAAAGAGTGATCGCCTACGCTAATCGTGCCTTGTCATCAGCCGAATCGAACTACTCGACTACAGAAAAAGAATGTCTCGCTGTCGTGTGGGCGATATCCAAGTTCCGACCAAATTTGTAGGGCAGACCTTTCAAAGTAGTCAGTGACCACCATTCGTTGTGTTGGCTTGCCGCTCTCAAAGACCCCTCAGGCCGCCTTGCTCGATGGAGTCTTCGCCTTCGAAAGTTCGACGTTACGGTTGTCTACAAGTCGGGACGCAAGCACACAGATGCCGACTGTCTGTCCCGCGCTCCTGTAGAAACAACTCCACCTGAACTAACTGATGAGGACAGTTTCCTCTGCGCCATCACAGCGTCTGACTTGGCTCAGCAACAGCGTGATGACCTGGAGATTCGCCCGCTCATCGACTACCTTGAGGGCCAACTTACGCAACCACCACGGGCATTCCGCCGCATAATTTCGTCGTTTTTTCTCCGCAACAAGGTCTTGTGGAAGCAAAGCTTGGACTCCAGCTCTCAAACCGATCTTCTGGTGGTGCCGTCTGCGATGCGAGAAGAGATCCTGCATGCTTGTCAAGACGAACCATCTTCTGGCCCTTTGGGGTTCACGCGCACTCTTGCACGTATCCGCCACAAGTACTACTAGCCTAAACTGTCACGTACCGTCAAGCACTAGGTGAAGACTTGTCGAGACTGCCAGCGGCGCAAGACACCGCCCATAAAACCAGCTGGCTTGTTAAAACCTGTCGAACCACCTCGGGCGCCCTTTCAACAAGTTGGAATGGACTTGCTTGGCCCATTTCCTAAATCTTCGGCTGGCAACTGGTGGATAATAGTTGCGACAGATTATCTCACTCGTGGTTGGTGGCATATATATAAATATATATATAGAAAAATTCGGCTTTTTTGCATCCACTTTTGTGTCTATTATTCTATCGTTTCTTTAATCCAATAAGGAAGTACAATTTTTCCTATGTTGTCTTTGGTGTCTGTTTGTTGGCGTGTTATGATATAATTATTAAAAATCGTACACCTTGGTTCCCTTTCTTCTCGTTGATTATATAACGAGGGTCTCGGATCCAGCAACATTGACGCCTTCAGGTAGCATTTGTGGGTTTATTTACCAGTTGCCTTCACCCAAAAAGATCACGTACTCGTGACGCCTGCGGCTGAAAGGATGTTTCATATCCGCTGCCAAAGTTTGTGAATGGTGGCGCTGGCTAAGAATCCCTGGGGTAACACTGCAAGAGTTAGTTCTTGTAAAACATAATTACCCCAGAAAGCCGATGGGAAAACGGCGCGCGAAAGCTCAATGGTATGAGCATCGCACCCGTAATGCGATGACGTGGATCGTTCCCCATCTGCGGCAAGTTGTTTTTACGAGCGGAGCTGTTGAGGTTCAACCGTACCGAGCGTTGATCAGTTGATCCACAGACGACTTACAAACTATATAGAAGACTAAAATCTGTTGGCAAACAATATGTATCGCTTCAGGTCACACTTGTCGACACAAGATGTCTCCTTAAGACTGAAGGAAGAGGTACTGAGCCGCATTCCAACAAGAAGGGAACATTTACTAGCGGCCCTACACAGGGGCGTAGCCAGGTGGGGGCCCCGAAATTTTTTGCGCAACCCCCCCCCCCTCCCACTTACCCACTTTTGTTTCTCGTCACTTCGCGCTGACAGGATTGAAGAAACCGGTGCTACTATCACAATTTCATGCCTGGGCGCTTCCGTTTGGGTTTGTAATTTACAGTGAATCATGTCTGCATACGGAAAAACATGTCGCGGAGTTTGTCAAGGCTTGGGTGTGAGGTTTTGGGCGAGAATGCGGCGGCCGCACTCTGAAGCAACAAATGCGCAATAAATGAAGCAACAAATGCGGCAGCCGCATTTTAGATGGGGGCGAAAATGCTCGAGGCTCGTTTATTTAAATTTAGTGCACGTTAAAGACCCCCGGTCGCCTAATTTCCGGAGCCCTCCACTACCGCGTCTCATAATGAGATCGTGGTTTTGGGACGTTTAAACCCAACAGTTAAGAACTGTGTTTTTACGACTGTTCGACAAATACCAATCCTGCAATAATTTCACTTAGTTTTCTTGCTTGATTTTCAGCAGGCGCCTGTGGTTCATGCTACACATTCAGCTGAAGCCGTCTACGTTCCCGGTAGAGAAAAGAGAGAACGTCTTCCGGGCGGACTTGAATTTCACGGCAGATGTGAAATGAGTTGCACGTACTATATGCTTAAAGCTGCGTACACATGCTATGCTGTGCACTATGCTGTGCGGTGAAATATTCCGTACAATTCTGAATCTCTTGACGTAAAGGCAAATGACGGCTGCACGCCCGCACACAGCGGAAGACACAGTGGCCTATGCCCTTGCCGCAGGAAATGCAACACTCTCCTTTCAGGGAGCAGGGCGACGAAAGCTTCGAAAATAAATCCATTACGCGTGTCTGCGCGCATTTAAATTTTCTAGCGCAAAGACGTAGCGAACAAGCTATTGCTATGTGAGTAGGTAGAGCCTGGTCACACGTGCCTTTTCACGTGTATAGCCGGCCTTCCTTGTGAAACGCACTTCGCCCCGACGAGGACGACGCCATCTATACTTAACGAAGATTAACGATTAACGATGTCTTCCCCGATAGGGCGCGTCTCGTCTCAATGATGCGTTTTCGAAGACTGGTCAATTCAGTGGCGCGATGAGAGGCCGTTCCTCCAAACGCCCACTGTACCTGTCGTAGTTACTGTATTTTACTGCGCTTAATTTACTTTTTACGTAGTTGCTGCACAAGCACGCGCGCACGAGGGGGGGTCCCATGTATTTTATATACTGGTATAGAGTCTGCTCAAAGTACCAATATTTATTAGCAATCACGTCACGTACGGGAAGGCTGGCGCTTGCCCCCCCCCCCCCCCCGGTTTTGTCGGTGACCCCCCCCCCCCCCCCGAAAAAAATTGCTGGCTACTCCCCTGGCCCTAGACCTCAAAAACGCATTCGATACCATCGCACACGAACTGATATTGAAGGAACTTGAGAAAACCAGGTGCGGTGCAAAGACTTATATCAAATCCTTCTTGGGGAATAGAACTGCCACCATCGGCTTAGGAGAATCCGACTCTTTCAATATGCCAAATAGGGGCACACCACAAGGTGCCATCCTCTCATCCCTACTGTTCAACTTGGGGATGATAACCTAGCCCATAGGCTGGAAAAGTGTCCAAATCTGCATTTTGGACTTTATGCAGATGACATATTACTCTTTGGGCGACAAAAGACTCAATCGGAGCAAAAGAATAAATTCTTCAAGAAGCATAACCATAGTGCATGATTTCGCCACTGAGAACGGAATGAAATGTTCACCTGAAAAATCAGAATGGATTAGGGTACACGGAAAATATTGCAACAAATCTGAAAAAGCTGAACTGAAGCTTGGAGATTAGACACCTAAAGAATCGCAAAAAGTAAGGATTTTAGGGCTGTAGATACAACACAAGAGCAGACCATACCCTAAAAATTCTGATAACTTCAGTAAAACAAATCACGGGAATGATAGGAAGAATTACGCGGAGTGGGAGAGGACTAAGCGAATCCGACGCATTAAGACTAGTTCAAGCTTCTGCAATAAGCAGAATTACCTACAGCCTCCAGTATCACGAGCTGAACCCTAAAGAGGCAGAGCAGGCAGACATCCTAACACGGCGTATAAGGCTGTCCTGGGTCTACCACTGGGGACATCCACTGAGAGACTCGAGGCTGTTGGGATGTACAACACCTTTGAAGAACACAAAGCAATGATAATGGTCACACAACGAGAACGCCTAAATATGTCACAGGCGGGCAGGAGGGTGCGACATAACGAGGAAGGTGCGAGAAAAGCTAAAAATCTCCCCCATCCGACAAAAAATGAAACCAAAATATCATGGAGGCGGGCATAAAATCCGAGCCAAACAATTAGAAAAACGATTCGGCAATAAACCCGACACAAAATACACAGACGCAGCACGGGACATGAAGGGACACGTTATCGTGGCTGCTTCGGGGCCCTCCGGAAACCCAAGAACCATAACAACAGCTTCGGTCTGCCAGCACAGCGGAGGCGGCTGCTGTGGCCCCGGCGATACAGACACAGGAAAGAGAAGACAGGCCCTCCTACGTCGTCACGGACTCCCAGGTGGCCTGGCGACTCTTCCTCCACGGAAGAATCCCCAGGATCGCCCTTAACATCTTGGGCGATCGACTAAGACAAGAATGTCACGTTGAGTAGAACTTGTTGCTGGACGAGCTCGTTGACATCTGAGGAAAGCATGGTTGCGCTAACAGGAAAAAGAAAGACTTGGAAAGAAAAGTAGGAAACGATAGGTCGGACGCTGAACTTCAACGGTTTTGTTCTTGCAGCAGAGCAAGAGGGATTAAAAAAATGCGCATGCGTGGGCCATTGTCGTGTAAGACGATTACAGTGACGTTTTTAACAGCTGCATCTCATTGTCAAACATAAAAACAGACTTATCGCTAATACAACTGGTGCCTCTCTCTTTTATGTGATAGGCCTCCAAAAGTTCTCTTGCTAACGTATCACCACTCTTGCCAATTATCTTAATGTCACGCAGTAGTGGCTCACAGGTGCCGGCCAAGCAAACCATGCAATGCGCAGGTAAGTGAGCATTACTTTTGTTCATGATTGACAATTCATGCTCCCGTGCCCGGTCGTTGACACATTTCCCTGTTTTGCCCACGTAGGACTTCCCACATTTCAGCGGTATCTCATACAAGGTAAATACACCTGGTAGCGAAGCTTCCATGAAGCCCATACGTTCAAAACATGGCGGTTTATCGGTGGTTCATGGGGCTTAGCGCCATCTGTGTGAGGAGGGAACACTTCCGGCGGAAGAAAAAATAATTTGCCGTCATATCCATTAAAAAAACACCACATATCCACGGGGTGAATGATGATGAGTGGGCGAAGCTCCGGAGGGAATCATCGGTAAACCGTGATTCTTCCGTGTAATTCACCCAGTCTCGTCACACTAAATCGAACGTTTGACTTCCACCAATGACACGCGCCATATGTGACGTCATTCCTAGTTTATAACAGCGCCCTTCATTATAATTGCACCATCTCCCGCTTAAGGGGACGCAAGCACAAACGCGGTCAGAAACGTGCAGTACTCTCTAGTAAGGGGGAGAGGCCACAGCGTCTTACGCAGCCGTTTACACATGCCGGAACGTGCACCGCGTTTGCCGACGCCATCAGCGTTTATGAATACGGGGGTAAGGCGGAGAGGCCACAGCGTCTTACACCAGCTTCTTACACGGGCCGTAACGCGCTAGCACAAACGCGTTAGAAACGTGCAGTCTTTCGTTAATGTTGGGTATTTATTGTCATCGTGGTGCATGTGTCCATGTGCGCTTCGTGGCGTAGTGGTTAGCGCCGCGCGTTCGGAAGCGAGGGGTCCCTGCTTCAATTCCGCGCTACGGACACAACTTTCGGAATTTTTTTTCTCATAAAAGTAGACGTGGCTACCTACTACGACGACTACGACTACTACTACTACTACTACATACTACAGAGGAGGGACAGACCCACACCCTAAGGAGCTTCGCGCCTAAAAAATCACAGCATATCCACGAAGTGAATGATGATGAGTGGGCGAAGCACTGGGGGATCATTCGGGTAAACCACAGCTACGGACGAGAGATAAAGAGAGCGCGCGTTGGAAACGAGAGAGAAAATTACACCATCTTCCCGTAGGGGAACCCTGAGTAGTATGAGAAGCCGCCATGGGGTCGACTCAAGGTAGTTTTATCAGCTGTGTAAACTTGGACATGCAGCAGCACCAGCAACGCGCAGAACTGTTGTCGACGCCATCGGCGTTTTGCGCGCGTTCGCGCCGAACGCGCGCAAGGTGGCACCGGAACCGGAAGTGGAACCGGAACCAGAACGCCATCTAGTGAACACTTCATAAAACTACAGGTGGCTACATACTACTACTACTACTACTACAGAGGAGGGAACGACCCACACCCTAAGGAGCTTCGCCCCTAAAACAGAAGTGACATCATTTTGTTCTCATAGGCGCGAAATTTGTTTTCGGGGGCCTGCCATTAGAGTTGTATATTCAAGTGCCCCGCCATGTGACTTGATGGGCGTTCCGAGCATTCAGCGCGGAAAGCGATGCAGGAAAAGGTCAGCCGTAGGGGTGTCGAAATCGCATCGCCGCACAGAACATACTTTCTTTGGAGGCCGACGAACGCTTCGGGCGTAGATTGCGTAGAGTGCTCGTCCTTTCGTCGGACGCCAAGCCCGTCGGCCAGCGCTGTCGCACGAAAACAACTAAAGTAAACAAGTATCTGACGGTCGCAACTCACCACTTTTGACTGCACAGGTTAAGAATCAATAAAACTACCCGTGTCACCTAATTCAGACAAACGTCGACATGCAAAACAACACAACATGTGAGGGGGGCGTATGGTAACAGGTGAACTTTAGAGCGCGCATTTCCACGCACTCCAAGAGCTGCATTGCATTGCAAGTGATAGCGGCGTCAACGCCCGGCGCTATCGATGGGCGCTCTCACGGTGGACGCTGGAAAAAAGTATTTATTGATAATGATCAAGTAAAATAGAGTTGTATCTTCTCGCCATGCGTATATAAAATGGATTAGGAGTGTTATTTTCGTTGAATGAATCTAACTGCGTGCCGCTTTAATTGAAAAACGCGTTTTTATTTCAAAGTGTTTATTCCCTCCAAACATAGTCGCGCTTCAATCGCTACTCGCATAACCACCCTTGCTGATGTCGGTGACAATTGGTTCTGAACCGCTTTTCGCCCGAAGCTTCGCGACCTATGTGGATCGACCTTGTCTTATATACAACGCCAGTCGCACATTTCACGGAAGGTCTGGTGTAGTTTTTCTGACATCCTGACTTTGTGTCAACGCGGCTAATGCGCGCACACAGTCCAGCCAACTAGCGTGGCACCGAGAAAACAACAGGTACACCAAACCTATTTGCGACTATTTTCAAATTGTGAGAAAGTTTGTGGACATATGGCACCACTGCTGGCTTGAATACTTTTTGGTTAGAGTTAAGCATATGCTTTTTGCCCTTCACCTTCTGGAGCAATGTTTTTGAGACGGCCCCTACGACCGAGCTCGGGTAGCCGGCTGACTGTAGCCTCGCCAATTGGTTGTCAAAGCTAGCCTGCATTGCGTGAGAGCACGACTTCATGAGAGCAGACTCAAGGCAAAAAGTGGCTATTGCTCTTTTTACTAACTTTGAATGTGCCGAATAGTACGGCAGCAATTCCTTCTGTGCACGTGGGTTATACTGCCAACAGACGTGGTTTTTGTCAAGAACTAAAATCAGATCTAAAAACTGAAGATTACCATGGGGCGGGGGGCACGGGAGCATGAAATGTCAATCATGAACAAAGGTAATGCGCACTTACCTGCGCATTGCATAGTTTGCTGGGCCGGCACATGTGAGCCACTACTGTGTGACGTTAATTGGCAAGAGTGGTGATACGTTAGCAAGAGAACTTTTGAAGGCCTATCACATAAAAGAGAGAGGCACGAGTTGTATTAGTCATACGTTTGTTTCTCTGTTTAAAAAAAGTTAAAGTATGGGGTTTTACGTGCCAAATATGATTATGAGGCACGCCGTAGTGGGGGACTCCGGAAATTTGGACAACCTGCGGTTCTTTAAAGCGCACCTAAATCTAAGTACACGGGTGTTTTCGCATTTCGCCCCCATCGAAATGCGGCTGCCGTGGGCGGGATGTGTTTCTCTGTTTGACAACGAGATGCAGCTGTTAAAAACATCACTGTAATCGCCTTACACGACACTGACACACGCATGCGCATTTGTTGAATCCCTCTTGCTCTGCTGTAAGAATAAAACAGTTGAAGTTAAGCGCCCGACCTATCGTTTCCTACTTTTCTTTCCAAGTCTTTCTTTTTCCTGTTAGCGCAACCATGCTTTCCTCAGATGTCAACCAACCCGCTCAGCAACAAGTTCTACTAAACTACATTTCTAGTACACTGGGCCCTTTCTTTAGAGTGTCTGCTTCAAGCTACATCAACAATTTGTGCCGTATTGTGCAGTCAGTGTGGCGGTGAAGGTTGATGGCCTTCTGCCTACGGAAAGGACTCGTGCCCGCTGAGGTCGGTTCCCTTGTTGGTCCTTTGAAGCCGTCAACAGCTCACGTAAAGCGCATTTGCACGATTCTCTGCTCGGAGCTGTGGAACCAAGTCAGACTAAGCTGGGAGTTCTACTTTGCTATGCTTCGTACCCTACCTGGATAGCTGATCATGGTTTCAGGATTCTCAAGCGTCAGGCAAGCAACCGACGTTTTGTGGTTGGGTTGCATTAGAGGACTGCTCCACGTCCCGAATGACAGGAAGGTAGCACTAGAAGGGGGTGCCGCAATCCCGGAAAGCGTCAACCGTGTCCTACAGAAGGGCCCAAGTATAACCATGCATCGAGTATACCCGCCCATGAACGTTTGGCCTGAAATAGGCGTCTGTCAAAGAAAACCACATGTAAGACCCGGAGTCTTTTGGAAGGAGTTGATGCCCTTGGTAGGGCAGCGAACAAGGTGGGGACCGGCAAGACCCTACAAGGACCATCGTAACCTTTTTCAAAGAAAATGACCTTCAACTTTTACAGTCTGACAAGGATTGTGGCTTTGTGGTTTTCTCAGCAGGTGTGTTTAATGACAAGGCACAACAAGCGGTAGCAAAGAACTTTGTACAATTAAAAGAAAAGGCAACGAGAATTAAGAAACAAGCAATAGCACTTTGCAAAGAACTTTACCTTTCGAAGATAGTCAAGGCAATAGGTGACTGTAAAGGCGTTTTTTTACGGCAAAATCGCACAAGAAGGGAATTCTTTTCCGTAACATCGTAAGCGAGAAAGGTTCTTGGCAGCAGCTAGTTCTCTGCTCCCGTGCCCTTTCAGGACTAAATGCTCTACAGATGTCATTCAATTCCTAAAAAGAAATGCCTCTATTGGATACGTTTTTTTTCTGTAGACGTAGATTTGTTTTACTCAGTGCCTCAACAGGAAATGTGTGCCTCCGTTAGGGATTGCATTGACCGTAACGGTACAGTAGCATTTCAGAATCTAGTGGGCATGCCTTGACAATTTTATGGTTTTGTTGGAATTTTATTTAAAGTCTACTTTATGGCTTTTAACAACGACCTGTATGTTTAGCGGCAAGGAATATGCATTGGTTTCTGCGTCGCATCTGTGCTCTGTGACATTTTCTTGGCGTAAACTGACCGCGACCTACACTGTTCCTTTGACGATAGGTTCTACTTCAAGGCTTTTAGATACGTGGATGATTTTTTAATTTGTTTGAAAAGCAACCATGATTTTACCGTTGACTAGTGTATAAACGAGGTTTTACGCGATTTTAGGCTACATGGGAAGGGCATGCTTTTTACACATGAACTCCCTCCTCATGGTAATATTCAGTTTTTAGATCTGATTTTAGTTGTTGACAAAAACCACGTCTGTTGGCAGTATAGCCCACGTGCACAGAAGGAATTGCTGCCGTACGATTCGGCACATTCAAAGTTAGTAAAAAGAGCAATAGCCACTCTTTGCCTTGAGTCTGCTCTCATGAAGTCGTGCTCTCACGCGATGCAGGCTAGCTTTGACAACCAATTGGCGAGGCTACAGTCAGCCGGCTACCCGAGCTCGGTCTTAGGGGCCGTCTCAAAAATATTGCTCCAGAAGGTGAAGGGCAAAAAGCATATGCTTAACTCTAGCCAAAAGGATGCAAGCTCGCAGTGGTGCCATATGTCCACAAACTTTCCCACAATTTGAAGAAAGTCGCAAATAGGTTTGGTGTACCTGTTGTTTTCTCGGCGCCACGCAAGTTGGCTGGACTGTGTCCGCGCATTAGCCGCGTTGACAAAAAGTCAGGATGCTAGAAAAACCACGCCAGACCTTCCGTGAAATGTGCGACTGGCGTTATATATGAGATACCGCTGAAATGTGGGAAGTCCTACGTGGGCCAAACAGCGAAATGTGTCAACGACCGGGCACGGGAGCATGAGTTGTCAATCATGAACAAAGGTTATGCGCACTTACCTGCTCATTGCATGGTTTGCTTGGCCTGCACATGTGAGCCACTACTGAGTGACATAAAGATAATTGGCAAGAGTGGTGATACGTTAGCAAGAGAACTTTTGGAGGCCTATCACATAAGTCGCTATACAGGGTGTCCAAGCTATCGCGCAGCACGATTTAAAAAAAGAGAAACGGCGTTACGCGAAGCAAACCTAGTGCGTATTGTTCCCAGTACAGTGGAGTAGCCGCCCGTAATTTTTTCGGTGGTGAGATTTGATTAGTTGATTGTAATTAATTATCTAACTCGAGAAGTACTGCCCTATTTATCCAAGTGTCAATGAGAAAATTGTAGAGCAACATGAAAAACTCCCGATACAGCTTTCTGTTGCTCAATACGTGCCACATAAATGTGTTTTTCCGAGTGTGAAAGGAGTCCGCTAACACACGCAGAATTGCCGCGCGACTGGTCGCTCGAGGCACTTTGCGTGTATTCGCGGGCTTCTTTCACGCTCGGAAAAACACTTTTATGTAGCACTTACTGAGCAACAGAAAGCTTTATCGGTAGTTTTTCATGTTGCTCTACAATTTTTTCATTGAAACTGACAATTGGAATACTACTTCTCGAGTTAGATAATTAATTATAATTAGCTAATTAAATCTCAGCAACGAAAAAATTACTGGCGGCTACTCTACTGCACTGGAAACAATACGCACTAGGTTTGCTTCGCGTATCGCCGTTCCTGTTTTTTTTTAAATCGTGCTGCGCGATAGCTGGGACACCCTGTATAGTGACTTCATTATTCAATGGGTAACGCGTATTTATAAAGGAGATATAGACCGACCAAGGCTGCTTGGTGAATAAACCAAAGATATCCGCGAAGTTGTGCTTCTCACCTTTATCATTTATATATATATATATATATAATATATATTCGCACTACTTCGCATTATCTAATCGCATTAACTATAGACGAAATAGTATCGCACTGACCGATGGTGTTCGGTGTTTCTTTTGCAGGAACTATCCGGTCACGATAATTGTGACCATTAGTCACATGTTCAAGGCATCCTATGGTGGTAAGATAAATGGGCCACAAATGTGGTATTCTGATACATACTATGTCCTGGTGAGTGTGAGAAAATTACAGTACTAGTACCCCTAGATGATAATTCTCTTATTCTCTTATCACTTGGCATATAAGTGCAGCGATGTAATGTTGGCCCCTAATGTTCGCATATATGTTTTAGACATTATGATATTGCTACGATACGGGGGGACGCTTGGAAGGGAAGAAAGACGACGTGAGTTCGGGCTGTGATCTCATCGGTCCCTAAGCCTCTCGCATCCATCATTTTGATTAATAAACGCATCTCACCGTAACAGTATTGGTGCAGTTGCTGGGTAACGAAGAGGAGTCCAGGACGAACGAACACGGAAGCGCAAGATCTGAAACTACGCCGAAGCCGCCGCCTGGCCGCACTACCACCGCTTCCAATGGAGACGATTCCTGCCGGTGACAACGCACTGTCTTCGTCTGGCGCTACGTGGCAACATCACATGGCGCCACGGACCTTCGCCGGAAAGGTCGGAGAAGACGTTGAAGAGTGGCTGAACCACTACAGTCGGGTGAGTCGATACAACCGTTGGAATTCGGACACCCGGCTGACCAACGTGGCATTGTTTCTAGAAGGCACGGCACTCGTGTGGTTTGAAAACCACGAAGAAACTCTAGCCACATGGGAAGATTTCGTGGATGAAATAAAGAGCTGCTTTGGGGACCCATCTCTGATGAAGAAGCGCGCTGAGCAGACTTTCATGCAACGTGCTCAAGTGCCAGGCGAGACTTGCACAATTTACATTGAAGAAATCTTGAAACTGTGCAAGTCTGTAGACCCTCGCATGAAAGAAGAAGACAAGGTCGGACATCTTCTGAAAGGGATTGCCGAGGACGTCTACAACATCCTCATAGGTAAGGGCACCTTGGAGTCTGTAGCCGACGTGATCAAACATTGTCGCACGTTTGAGACTCGGCGCATTACACCTAAGTTTGGTAGACTCGCTAATGTCACCACCGTTGCGAGTGTTGACGTGGGTCCTATATCACCCTGCGATCCTAAGTTTGGTAGACTCGCTAATGTCACCACCGTTGCGAGTGTTGACGTGGGTCCTATATCACCCTGCGATCTCGCGTCAACGATACGACAAATCGTACGCGAAGAACTTGATCGACGTGAAGCTGTCGCTGCGACAAGAGCACGTGTCAGCGATGCCTATTTGCCTTACGACGCAACGTGTGTGTCCGTTCATGCCACGGGATATGAAGATGCGCCTCGATCAAGAGCACCGGAACGACCAACCTACGACCTGCATCGTCGCGATAGCCTGCAGAACGCCTTAAACCAACCAGATACCATGGCGTCATAGTGGGACGTTCATCACGAATACACGGAGCCTAATGGAAGCTTTCGTGATGTGCGTGAGGCACCTGTGTGCTTCCAGTGCGGTGTCCGTGGACACGTGGCTCGATTCTGCCCTGAGCGCCGTCGCGGACAACTACGGTTTTACGAGAATCCGCCAGCGTCTCCTCGACGGAACAATGGGCCCGGTAGTGCTCGCTGGACAAGGGACACGTACTTCGGAAACAGCTTCCAGGAGAACTCCTGTGGTGACACGTTCATGGGCAACAACTACCGACAGAACACCCGCAGTGACTCGCCCGCCTCCGTACGAAGCTTGACGCCCCCAACTGCATGCCGGCACCATTCTCCATCGCTTGGTCGCCGTGTCACTTCCCCACCGCCGGAAAACTAGGTGGTGCGGCAGATGGAGGTGAGGCCACCGAACGTTTGTCACAACACACACGCATGCCTCCACCAGTTTCTATGATGCAGAACAAGGTTCACGTCCTCGTAGACGGACTTCCGACGATGGCTTTGATAGACACTGGAGCAGCTGTTTCGGTTATGAGTTTAAATTTTAAATCCCGGCTAGGACCCAAAGTGATGTTTTCCTAGGCCAACTTTGCCACATTCCGTGCAGTGAGTAGGGAGTCTCTGTACCCTGCCGCGATGTGTGTTGCTAGTGTAGCTTTAGGCCACAGAGTGTTCAAGGTGGAAATTGCTATTCTGAGTAGCTCCACGCACGACGTAATCTTGGGGATCGATTTTCTACGAGAGTGCGGCGCCACTGTAGATTGCGGCACTGGTGAAATTCTGTTGTCCGCTTTTACTGAGAAGTCTTCGCGCTGTCATGGAACCCTCGCCGTCACTGACGATATTTGCTTGCCGCCCCAGTCGATGAAGAGAGTGCCAGTTGATACCTCTGCTGTAGACGCTGCAACGTTTGATGTCCTTGTGGAGCCGGTCCCCCTCAACTGTGCCAAGAAAAATGTGCTCGTGCCGCGTTGCGCCCTTTCTATTACCGATTATGGGTGCTAAATTGTTCTAGTGAGCATGTCGTGCTACTCAGTAGAATGCCGCTTGCCCTCATCGAACAAAATGCGAGCAGTTGTTGTATTGCCGCTTTAAGCAACGAGACAGTAGACCACGTGGCAGTCACTCACCCTACAGAGGACCAGTTTCTGGGTATGGTCAACAAGTCGTTGCCGTCAGAGAAGCGCCGAGCCTTGGTCCACGTCCTGGCCAAGCATGCCGCAGTCTTTGATTTTGAGCAGAGTGAGGAACAATTTAATGTGACAGAGTCACGTACTCGTCACGTGATTGACACGGGATCCGCTCACCCTATCCGGCAGAAACCGTACCGTGTCTCACCTGCAGAGCGCAAAATCATTGCTCAACAGGTGGAAGACATGCTAAAGAAGGTCATTCAGGAGTCATGCAGCCCTTGGGCTGCACCTGTGATCCTTGTAAGGAAGAAAGACGGTTCTTGGAGATTCTGTGTGGATTACCGACGTCTCAACTCTATCACCAAAAAGGATGTATACCCGCTTCCCAGGATCGATGACGTAATTGACGGCTTGCATTCTGTCTCGTAATTCTCCTCCGTGGATCTAAGGTCCGGTTATTGGCAAATTCCCATGCATTCGGATGACAAGGAGAAAACGGCCTTTGTAACCCCAGACGGTCTATTTGAATTCAATGTAATGCCGTTTGGCTTGTGTAACGCCCCTGCCACGTTTGAGCGCTTCATGGATACTATTCTGCGTGGACTGAAGTGGGAAATTTGTTCATGTTATCTTGATGACGTTGTAATTTTTCGCCGTACATTTTATGAGCACAAACAAGGAGGAATCGCCGTCTTGACATCGTTCTTACATCTCTTGAGAGAGATTCGCTCATCTTGAATTCTAAGACGTGTCACTTCGGCAACCGTGAGACTCTGGTTCTTGGTCATCTTGTCGACAAGCACGGCGTTCAGCCTGACCCTCAAAAGGTCGCTGCAGTTAGCAGCTTCAAACAACCGCAGTCACTACGAGAGTTGTGAAGTTTCTTGGGCTTGTACTCGTACTTCCGTCGCTTCGTGCCTAAGTTTGCCGACCTGGCTTACCCCCTGACATGTCTACTCAACAAAGACCTGCCTTTTCAATGGTCAGCAGAATGCTCGTCATCGTTTAAGCAGCTTAAGTTTGTACTGACTTCAGGGCCCTTACTTCGCCACTATGACCCATATGCTGCAACCGAAGTACACACCGACGCCAGTGGTATAGGCCTCGGGGCCGTCTTGGTTCAACGGCATGACACCATAGAACATGTGGTTGCCTATGCCAGTCGTTGTTTAAGTAAACCTGAGCGCAACTATACGGTGACGGAGCAAGAATGTCTCGCGGTCGTCTTCGCCGCCCACAAGTTTCGCCCGTATATCTACGGATGCCGATTTTAAATTGTCACCGACCATCACTCGTTATGTTGACTCACCGGACTACGGGACCCATCCGGTCGTCTTGCACGTTGGGCCATACGATTAGAAGAATATGACTTTGAAGTGTGTTACAAGAGTGGTCGTCGTCACGCTGACGCTGATTGTTTATCAAGGCTTCCCCTTTCGACGACCCAGTGTGACGCAGACAATTTCGATGAATACCTAGCAGTTGTTGACCCTCTGTCCCGACCTTGCCACCTTTCGCACGGAGCAACGCAGCGACTCCAGTCTGGCTCCTCTATCTCCGAAGCGAATGGTCAACGCCCTTTCGTTGTAAAGGATGGCATTCTTTAGAAGCAAAATTATTCTGGCAAGGGGGCCCGTTTGCTTCTAGTCGTGCCGACAAGCTTGCGACGTGATGTGCTCCAAGTAATGCACGATGACCCTACATCTCGACATATGGGATTTTCCGGGACGTTTCAGCGCACACAAGGACGTTTCTTCTGGCCAAAGATGCGCCAAAGTGTAGCAGCGTACGTTGCGAGCTGTGAACTATGTAAACGCTACAAGCGTCCAACTAGCGGCCCTCCAGGATTTCTGCATCCCATCACGCCCCCTGCTTCACCGTTTGAGGTAGTTGGTGTTGACCTGCTCGGACCTCTGCCGCGATAAACGACAGGCAACTGGTGGATTATAGTATGCGTCGATCACCTGACACGCTATGCAGAAAGTGCGGCGATTCGTGCAGCAACGGCCGCTGAAGTGTCATACTTCATGCTCTCATTCGTCCTTTTACGCCATGGATCTCCTCGGGTTATTATCAGTGATCGTGGCCGGCAATTTGTTGCCGATGTGGTTGAAGAGCTCCTCCGTCTTTCTACGTCTCATTTTCGTCACGCCACCCCGTACCACCCGCAGACTATCGGTTTAAGTGAACGGACCAACCGAACTCTCATCAACATGCTTGTGATGTATGTTGATTCCGCTCACAAAACTTGGGACACTGTGTTGCCTTTCATAACTTTCGCCTACAATACCGCAAAACACGAGACCACCCGATACAGCCCACTTTATCTCCTATACGTCCGCCAACCTCGTACAGCCCTCGATTCTATCCTTCCGTTCTCCGAAACTGCCGAAACTTCTCTGGCCGAAACACTTTTCCGCGCAGAAGAGGCCCGGCGCATCGCCCGCCTTCGTACTTTTGCCTCCCAAGAACGCTCTAAAACCCGTTATGACGAGCGCCATCAGCACGTATCGTACGAGAAAGGCAATTTGGTGTGGCTATGGATGCCACTTCGGAAGCGCGGCCTATACCAAAAGTTCTGGCCCATTACGCCGGCCCCTTTGTCTTTATGGCAAGACTCAGTTATGTCACGTGCGTGATATGTCGACTCTTGTCTAGTGGCCGCCGCTCAAGCAAGACCAACGTCTTCCATGTCGCCCGTCTTAAACGTTTTCCCCAACGTAACTCCAACTGACTCGCCCGGTGGGCATCGTCTGCAAAGGGAGAGTTGCTACGATACGGGGGCGCTTGGAAGTGAAGAAAGACGACGTGAGTTCGGACTGTGATCTCATCGGTTCCTAAGCCTCTTGCATCCATCATTTTCATTAATAAACGCATCTCACCGTAACAATGTTGTATGAAAATACAGGTGGTGTATTACTGTGGTGGTGTGGTAGATTAAGGTGCAGTTATATACATACGGACTGTCCCGGTTAACTTGGACCAAGATTAAAAAAAAAAGAACTCAAGAGCTCTAGAGAAATCGTACCGACTGCTTAGTAGCTGCAGTCGTGCGTACTTACGTGCAAAATTTTTTTCATGACGAATAATAATTATTTGCTTTCAATTAGTGAACTTTTTAATTATTTCTTGAATCGCAAACATGTCAATTACAAAGTTGTAGGGCATCTGAAATAACCTACGCATCAAGTATTTATTTCGTAATGAAGTATACCTGGTTGTTTTTTGCAAGAAAAAAAAACAGCCCGCGAAATATGAAATAGATACGAGCTTTCGCGCCGCTAATCAAGCGCCTCCAAGCAACCTTCGAAAGACATACAACTGCATTCGTTTATCGCCACATCGTACAAGGCGTTCGTCATGTACCATGGCTCGAGAGGCTCCGCGACCGAAATAGCGTGGTGCGATAAGCGCCAGCATCTGCGGACGCAAGAATGTTGAGCTTGATCATGAGGCACTCGGGATAGCTTAAACCTTCGCCTATCATGAAACAAAGCTAGAAAAGAAATTCAACCAATGTTGAAAAAAATGTGGGCAGTTTGCACTAGTGGTGCAAAGTTGGGTCACAGCGGAGCTAGTTCCGGCTTTTGGTAAGTGTTGCTAGGTCAGGTTTTGCTAAGTTATACACGGCTCGGCTAGGTTGATACTAAAGTGTACTAGAATACGGTCGATCGGGACGAGCGGCTGGGCGGCGCATGCTTTGAAGTGAGGCGCCCGACGTGGAAAAATGCTGTGGCGCGGCGATCGAAGTGGCGCGGCCGCTGGATAAATTTTTTTTTTATCCAGCGGCCGTGGAAGTGGATTGGGCCGCATCAAGGTCGCGCCGTTGGAAACTGCTGGCGATCCTGCTCGGCAGTGTCATTCGGCAGGGACGTCGGGCGCTCGCCGCTGGTGTTTGCGTTCAGACCGCTCAAATGGTGTTCATAGTTGCATATGACATGGATTGATGCCTTAAGAATAAATGCCTTTCTTTCTATTATTTATTTCTGATTTTAATGCCGCTCGGTGATTGCGCGTGCATTGCGGCCGCAGTGTCGGCGTTCATTCTACTATGTTATTGTACGGTTCATAGGCGCCGACTACGTGGGGGCTCCGGGGCTCGAGGCCCCTTTGGAGTTTTGCTAGGGGGGCAGAGCCCCCGCCCCTAAAGTGTCATTACCGGAACTCTGTTACCAACATAATTTCAGGATTCTTTTGCGTTGCCGTTACGTTTTCACTTCGGTTGTGGCTAAAAGCTTACGGCACCATTGTTGACGCGGACGTGCGCGGCTTGGAATTTATACTTTCGCTTTATCTCATCAAATCCTGACAATAAGAGGACAAGCGCATTAGAAGCACCAGCGGCAGCAATATACCTCATCCGTGTTTCGTCACTTCAAGATTTTTTAAAAGTTTCCGCTGAGAACACCATGCACGGACAGAACATATATTTAAATATATGCTCGTACACAGGACAAAGTTTATTGCATTTTTAAAGCGAAGGAGGTACCCAACTAAATGGATAGCCTATGCCTCGAGAGTTAGTATGTTGATGTATGTTCACCTTACTTCAAATTATTTTGCGAGCTTTTTTGACCCCGAAAAAAACCTGCACACTTCAGTGACCCCTTCGGCAGAGTCTTCCATCAACGGCGTGTTAAAAGCACGTCAGTGATATATGTATTAATATTGTTTCTCCTTCCAGTAGGTATGCTAACGACTGGCGACAAAATAAGAAAAAAAAGGTCTTCTAATTATTTACATTTACGCATTAGGGATGGAAACATTGCCTTTTGCATGCAGAAGCCATAAATATGGGGTGCTTCAGCAAACACTTTCAACAAAATTTTTCATGGTTGCCTGTGGCAGATAGCACAATTCTAGTTCATGAGCTGGTCTACTCGAAGAGGCGGACATTACTTGCACAAAAAAAATTGAAATGCATAATCGACTGATTAACAAAAATTCACGAATTAGGTTTTCAACATATTAGCTTATGGCCCACGTTGCAATTTACAAATTCTAGCCGTGGAGTTCGCAAGGCGGATGCACTAGGAATTAATTCTCAGGATGGCACCAGTTTCGAGAAATTAATTCTGAGCATTGCGGAGAAATGCATTGGCGTTCCAGTTGCTTTTGTGCTTACCCGCCGTGGTTGCTTAGTGGCTATGGTGTTGGACTGCTAAGCATGAGGTCGAGGGATGAAATCACGGCCACGGCGGCTGCATTTCCATGGGGGCGAAATGCTAGAACACCCTTATACTTAGATTTATGTGCCCGTTAAAGAACCCCAGGTGGTCTAAATTATTCCAGAGTCCTCCACTACGGCGTGCCTCATAATCAGATCGTGGTTTTAGGACGTAAACCCTCATAATTTATATATCTATTCATACTTTTGTGCTTCGATGCATAAAACGACGTTTTGTTAAGAAAGTGACTGGCATGGCAGTGCATTTCTCCGCCAAGTTAGGCAATTAATATCTCGACACTGGTGTCAGCCCAGCCTGAGAATTAGTTCCATGTGGATACGAACTCCACGGCTAGAATTTGTATATTGCAACATGGGCGATAAGGTAATTAGCTACAAACTTAATTGGTCGATTTTGTTAATTAATCGATTATGCATTTCAATTTTTTAGCGCAAGTAATGTCCGCCTCTTCGAGTAGACGAGCTCATCAACTATAATTGTGCCATCTGCCACAGGCAAAGTTTAAAAATTTTTGAAAGTGTTCGCTGAAACACCTTATATATAGAATTCACTCAGTAACCGAAATGATGCCAAGCCGGATTCATTCAAAATCATAATAAATAGAAGTCTAGAAGTCATGCGCAGCAGCGCTTATACTCGGACTCAATGTACTAAAAAAATAAAAGAGTGCAGTTTGGCCGGGAAGGCGAAGCAGTATTAGTGATAGCGAAGTAGAAGACAATTACACGAAGGAAGATTCTTACCGTTTTAATCCGTGTAAGGATCGCACCCTTGTAAGGGCCGCACCCCCAACTTGACAGCGAATATTAAAAAAATAGACATCCAACCGAGAAGCAATCACGTTCCTTGCGCTGATTCTGATCGGGCTTAACAGCGAATTGTCGCGCGTCGCTACTGGATGTCGAGAGGAGGAGATGGCGGAGGTTTAGGGCGGATTTCATACTCGCAGTTGGAAAAATGAGGTGAAATGGCCCGGTGAGATGAAAGGCCCGTCAAAATCGCGACTGAAAAGTGTCGCCCTTACACGAGTATACACGTTAGTTATAGTGGTCATATGAATGGCAATAAACATTCACCAAAAATTAAAATAGCCAGCGGCGTATAGTAATGTGTTTTTCATGTCCAAGAATTTATGCAAACCTGCAAGGTTTATATTCATACTTGTTTTCCTTCTGTACCGCCCCCCCCCCCCACTGTAATGCCTGAAGGGGCGCTGTGGGTATTTCAATAAATAATCAAAACGTAAAAAAAAATGTAATGCACGGAGCATATATACCTGTAAATGCCTCACTGGATGACCTCGAGCACTCGCTTTCACAACGAAAGCATTATGAAAAAATTTACACCATCTTCCCGTAGGGGAACCCGGAGTAGTCTGCGAAGCAGCCATGGGTTCGACTCGAGTTCGACGTTAGTCATCTTCCTTACAAGGGCCCCGGGGAAATAAAGAAGCCATCCTGGCAACTTAGTTGTCCAGAAGGACGATAGAATGGTGATACGGCTTGAGACGCTGAACGTGAACGACTTCGTGGTTCCGACGTCGCATGTCGGACGGCGGCGTGAGCGGCTCAACCAGGTAATTAACGGGTCATGTTCTCTCGAGAACGCGGTATGGCCCGTCCTACTTCGGAAGGAGTTTTGAAGCGAGCCCAGGCGTGCGGTGTGGCACTAACAACCAGACGAGGGCGCCCGGGAGAAAAGTAGGAGTCGAGTTCTGGGCGTCGTGAACGGCTTTTTGACGGTTCTGGTCGTCTGAGGTGAATTGGCGGGCCAGCTGGCGACATTCTTCGGCGTGTCTGGCTGCTTCCGAGATCGGCAGGCATTCGGATTGGTCCGGCCGGTAGGGCAGAATGGTGTCGATTGTGTGCGAAGAAGGTAAAGAAGCCGTAAAGAAGGTAAAGGTGAGAATCCGGTAGTGGCCTGAGTCGCGGTGTTGTAGGTGTAGGTGACAAACGGATGAACTAGGTCCCAATTAGAGTGATCAGGTGAGACGTAAATGGCGAGCATGTCACCAAGAGATCGATTGAAGCGTTCCGTGGTACCGTTAGTCTGTGGGTGATAGGCAGTGCATTTACTATGAACTGCGCTGCGCATGCAGCAAGAAGTTGTTCGATGACTTCAGATAAGAAGGCGCGGCCTCTGTCGCTTAATAGTTCACGTGGACCTCTATGACGAAGGAGAAAACGGTGTAGCATGAAACTGGCGACCTCCTGCGCTGTAGCATTTGGTAGAGCAGCAGTCTCCGCATAACGTGTGGAGTGGTCTACCGCAACGATGATCCACCTGTTGCCGGTAGGAGTCAACGGAAGTGGCCCGTAGAGATCTATGCCCACGTGGTCAAAGCGTCGGGATGGGCATTGTAAAGGCTGGAGTTCACCGGCGGAGTTGTGCGGTGGCGCTTTGCGGCGTTGGCACTCATGACAAGAGCGGACGAAGTTGCGAACGAAATTATACATTCCCCGCCAGTAATATAGCGGTGTCGAAGTTTTTCGTAGGTCTTGAAGACTCCCGCGTGGCCACACTGAGGGTCGACGTGGAACGAGGAGCAGATCTCTGACCGCAAGGTTCGCGAAATGACGAGTAACCATGCGCGTCCCTCTGGGGCATAGTTGCGTCGATACAGTAGCTGGTCTTGAATCGCAAAATGAGAAACTTGGCACCGAAGCGTTCGTGACGCTGGAACTTTCGACGTATCCGATTGAAGGCCGAACAGAGATGTAGTCCAGAGATAATTACGCTGTGCAGCAGCGATAGTGTCAAAGTCCAGAGATGACAATGTGCACTCGCAGGAGAAGTCGTGACGTGCCTTCGGTGGAAGCGGTGATCGGGATAGCGCGTCAGCGTCGGAGTGCTTTCGCCCGGAACGGTTAAGCACGCGGATGCCATATTCCTGAATTCGCAATGCCCAGCGGGCAAGGCGGCCCGATGGGTCTTTTAGCGTCGACAGCCAACATAGTGCGCGGTGGTCGGTCACTACGTCCAAAGATCGGCTGTATAAGTATGGGCGAAACTTGCGAACCACCCACACAATGGCCAAACATTCCTTTTCTGTTACGCTGTAACGCCTTCGGTTAACGTGCGGCTCGCGTATGCGACGACGTATTCTGTGTGGCCAGGTTGACGTTGTGCCAACACAGCGCCAAGGCCTACACCACTTGCGTCAGTCTTAATTTCGGTTGGCGCTTGAGGGTCAAAATGGCGAAGAATGGGTGGCGTCGTGAGAAGACGGCGCAAGGTTGTGAAGGCGTCGTCACACTCTGGAGACCATGATGAGATGTCTCTAGAGCCACCAAGGAGCTTTGTGAGAGGAGATTTAATTGACGCAAAATTTCGAACGAATCGACGAAAGTATGAACAGAGGCCGATGAAACTGCGTAGCTCTTTGATAGTGGTAGGTTTTGGGAACGCAGTAACAGCACGAAGCTTCTCGGCATCCGGGCGAATTCCCTCCTTTGACACGACATGGCCTAAAATTGTGATCTGACGAACAGCAAATCGACATTTCTTCAGGTTAAGTTGCAATCTGGCGTTGGTCAAGCAAGTGAGTACGTGCTGGAGGCGGAACAGGTGCGTTGCGAAATCAGAGATAAACACCACAATGTCGTCAAGATAGCAAAGACAGATTTTCCATTTGAGGACACGCAGAACATTATCCATCATTCGTTCGAACGTAGCAGGTGCGTTTCAAAGTCCGAAAGGCATGACGGTGAATTCATACAAGCCGTCTGGTGCAACAAAGGCAGTTTTCGGGCGATCGGCCTCTGCCATCGGATCCTGCCAGTAGCCTGACCGCAAATCCAGCGAAGAAAAGAACTCGGCTCCCTGCAAACAGTCCAGAGCATCATCGATGCGTGGTAATGGGTAGACGTCCTTCAATGTGATCTTGTTCAACCGTCGAAAATCAACACAGAAGCGGATAGAACCGTCTTTCTTTGTGACGAGTACCACGGGAGAGGCCCATGGGCTCTGTGAAGGTTGAATGACGGCCTCGACGAAGCATGTCATCGACCTGTTCTGCAATGATGCGACGATCCGTAGCGGACACGCGATATGGTCTTTGTCGCAGCGGTGAGTGAGCGCCAGCGTCGATGTGATGCTCGACTGTCGATGCGATGCTCTACTGTCGATGCACGGCCAAGAGATGTTTGCGCAACGTCGAAAGAACGGCAGAAGTGCTGAAGCATTACGAGAAGTTGAGATCGCTGCGAATGTGTCAGATCTTCGGCGATGAATGGGCTGAACACATCTGGCCATGCTGAGTCGGCTACGGAGAGGGCACTGAGTTCATGAAGAGCAGTAGAATGCACTTCGTCGAGGACGGAGACAATTCGTGCTGAATCAACCGACTCGACGTAACCTAGGCATTCCCGGCGGAGCAGTCATAGCGGCGATGAAAGATGATTGTAAATGGGCATCGTGCTGACACCGGCGGCGAGGTCAAGAGCTGCAAAGGGCAAAGGAAGCACTTTTCGGGTAACAAAGTGATGAGAGGGCGTGAATAAGACCATCCCGTCGGATATAGCACTACACGAGACTGGTACGAATGCTGAAGAGCACGGGGGAATACAGGTGTCTTCTTTCACGAGAAGTTTAGCGGCAGGATGAGCATCGACCGAGGTCAGGTCACCACAGTGTGAAAGTTCAATCTGAGCCCGAGCGCAATTGATGATGGCATTGTGCCGTGAGAGAAAATCCCATCCTAGAATAACGGCGTGGGAGCACGATGAAAGCACTATGAACTCAGTCGTGTATAAAACGTCCTCTGTGGTCACACGGGCTGTACAAGCAGCGGTAGGGTGAATGGGTTGAGCACTTACCGTTCGAAGCGACAATGTAGACAGAGACGTCGGCACTTTACCAAGCAAGCGGCAAAACCTGGCATCCATAACTGAAATAGCGGCACCGGTATCGACGAGGGCGACTGTGGCGACATCTTCGACAAACACATCAATGACATTGGCAGGTAAAGGAGGACTTCGGATTGTCAACACTTGCGCAGTTCTTGCCTCAGGAACTTCGTCGTCTAGTTTCCCTCTTTGTTAGCGACGGGTCGCTGACGCATAGGGGAAAGCGATCGGTGACGTGGGGAGGGTGACTGGAAGCGTTCGAAGCGATCGGTCTGGGAGCGAGCTGGTGATGGATGGAAGGGTCCGTAAGGCGCATTTGGATCGGGCGGCACATAGGACGCTCGTCGATCGTCATCGAACGCCTGCGATCGAAGGCGGCAGAACCTTGCGAAGTGACCGGGATAGCTACATGCAAAGCATTTAGGGCGATTGTCCAGCGTACGCCACGGGTTAGCGGCGGCAGTGATGGCCCAGGGAACGGGAGGAGGAGGGCGGTACACAGGCTGCTGGAAACGTGGTACGGGCGCACTGCGAGGGGCCATTGCAGCAACCGCAGCATAAGTGACCGGTGTTGCCACGGCATTCTGCTGGGGAACAGCTGGCAGCGCTTTAGCGACCTCTTCATGGATCACATTACGGAGAGGAGACGGCAAAGTGCTGGCAGACTCCGGAGTGATGGACACCAGAGATAGCTGTCGTGCGACTTCTTCGCGGACGAAATGTCAGATGTCATGTCAGATGTCATAAAGATGTCAGATGGTGTAAAGAAGACCGTAGCATCGGCTACGGCATCGCAGACGACTGGGACAAGGGCAAAAGAGCCAGGCGGAATGTCGGTGTCCTCACGCACGACCAGTTTAGGCGGCTGATCAAGAGCGTCGTGGGATGGTGCGTCACACAGCGGTAAAAATTCAACTTCAGCTCGTGCGCAGTCGATGACGGCATTATGACGGGACAAGAAGTCCCACCCCAGGATGACGTCATGTGAGCAGGCAGGAAGAACAATAATCTCGACAATGTACAAAACGCCTTGTAAAAGCACACGGGCAGTACATGCTGCGAGAGGTGTCACCTGCTGCGCACTTGCCGTGTGAAGCGACAGTCCAGGCAGCGGTGTGGTCAACTTGCGCAGCGAACGGCAGAGTTTGGCGGCTATAACAGAAACGGCGGCGCCAGTGTCCACAAGCGCAAAAGTAGAAATACCTTCGACAGATATTGCGACCATGTAGCAGGAGAAGAGCGAGGACTTGGGCAGTGCGAAGATGGCGTAGTTCTTGCCTCGCGAACCGCAGCGTCGTCGGGAGTCGGAAGGCGACGGCGGCAATAGCGAGCGACGTGTCCTGGAGTGCAGCAGGCGTAACAGATGGGACTATTGTCAGGCGTCCGCCATGGATTGCTGACTCTCGTCCCGGCCCAAGAAGCAGTAGGAGCGGCGGGTGGTGAAGACTGTTGCAGGATCGAGAAAGGCGGCTGGGGAGGCCTGCACTGCCTGCGCATACGTAAGAGGCGGGGCGACAGGCTGCACTGTCTGCGTATAGCGAAGAGGCACGGCGACAGGCTGGTGGTGAGCGACGGGAACAGCTTGAGCGAGCTCTTCGGCAATGACAGTATGGAGCGTCGAAGGCAGACAGGATGGCTCCTGAGTGAAGAGAACCAAGGAAAGCTGAACTTTATCAGCTTCGGGCATGGCGGCGTTGACACGTTTACAAAGGTCGACGACTTCAATGTAGCTAGTGAAATTTTCACCAGTCTGCTGTGCACGGGCTCGCAAGCGCGGTTGAGCGCGTAGTTTGCGCTCAGCAGGTCGACCAAACACTTGAGTGAAATACGTCTTGAAAGGTAACCATGTCGGGATGTCGACTTCTTGGTTATAGAACCAGAGTTGGGCAACGCCAGTAAGATAAAATATGACGTTGGTCAACTTCGCGACGTCGTCCCACTTGTTATGCGTGCTCACCCGTTCATACAACGTAAACCAGTCCTCCAGGTCCGTTTCATCTGTACCACTGAAGACTTTCGGATCACGTTGCCGAGGAACCCCGGTGCAGATGACGGGCTGGGGCGCAGGCGCCGGCGGGTCTGTGTTGTCGATCATGATGGGCGGAAGCGTTCGGGTTCGAAGCTCCAGGGTGCAAGCGGTGGGGGAATTCTAGCCACCTCCACCAATTTAGAAGAGGTTTATTGGTGATGTCCTTCAAGGACGCTACGAGTTCCAAGAACGGCGAAGCAGCGTGGAGCACCGTCTCCAACGACACCAGCGACCACCAACGCGAGCAGAGCGGGCCGAGCGTTGGCCATGCCGCTGGACGGAGGCGCGTCTTCTTCTTCACAATATATATATACCTACATGGATAGGTGTCGGAAAGCTGGTCAGGCCCTAGCCCACTCCCACCCCCCCCCCCCTCCGGTAAAATGAAAACTTTCCGCCTATGGTGCGCCCTTTGGAGAACCAATGTTTCTCTTCTTCAAGCAGCATGTATCTCTCGTGTGTTTTGTTGCGCATATAGTTTTCCATCAGTAGGTCTTGCGAAACGCAACGGCGAAGCACAGGTAACATTCCTGCTTGCGGCTTGACACAAATAAAACATATCTGCCCCATCCGTCGCCTTGTGCTCATATTTACGGGAAGTATTGTTACATTAAAAAAAATGCGGCGCTACATTTCATTCACGTTTCCGCCTTCCTTGCCTAAGAGAATGCGGAGTAATTGGTACGGGGTCATTTCTTCCAGTCAGACCTCGAGCGCCGAAAACAGTTTTAGTTAGCCATTCTATATGCTAATCTTTAGTCGTAAGCCGTATACGTGAAATTTTTTTTTTCTGCAGTCGATACTTAAAAAAAGACGACCATGGGAGCACTATGGCGTAGGCGGCTGTTTCATGTCCTACATGACACGCATGTCATGGCATTCATGTCACGAGCTATCATTTATGTCTGAACCCACTCCAGGGGTTTTTGAGTGTTAATAATTTTCGCTGTGTCATGCTCATGACTATGTCTTCTCCCTTCATCCTTTAGTGTTTTCTTCACTGAGTGCCCCTGTCTGAACTAATTACAGCGATTTTCAGTGTTTCTCGCTTTTGATGAGTAATTTTCATATTCGCTGAGTCATGCTCATGACTATGACTTCGGGCATCATACTTTGGTGCTTCTTTCACTTTGTACCCACGTCCGAACCCATTTCAATGGTTTCTGAACGCTAATCTTTTTTCGTTAAGTCGTTGTCATTTTTGCTGAGGCATGCTCATGGCTATAACTTCTACCATCATCCTTCAGTCTTTCCTTCACTTAGCACCCATGTCCGAACCCATTCTAGTTACAAAGTTAACGAAGCAACCATGAGAGCACCAAGACGTAGGCGGCTGTTTCATTACCTCCTACATGACACACTTCATGACATTCATGTCATGACCTATCATTTGTGTTCGTCATACACTCTTGTTATACTATGCCAATTTTGGTACCTACCATGTTAACGAAACAACCATGAGAGCACCAAGAGCACCATGAGAGCACAGCTAGATAGATACTGCCAAGTGACAAATGTTCGCCAAGAAATGCTTCCCATAAAAAAAAAGCCGACGCGGTAGCTTAATTAGTGGCTATATAGTGGATACGGCGTTGCGGTGCTAAACTGGAGCTCCCGGGTTCAATCGAGGTCGCTGAATTCGATGGTAATGAAATGGAAAAACACTCAAGTGTTTTCCACTCTTCAGCCAATCAACAAGCTGACATGCATGCTATGTTGGAACGCTACCACATATTCACGACATTGCAGATGCATTGCACGGGCTTGTGCGCGCTACCGTCCACTTCTTTCTTAAAGCGCTGAAGCCGCAATATAGGTGCCAAGGACCACAAAAAAACTTAGTCCATAAAATTTGCAGCTCTACGTCACGTTTCGTCATTCTGATGAAAACGCAAAATTGCATTTTGCAAAACTTCCGTTTCCCGGCACAAATTTTAAAACACGTGACCTCTGGACAGCCAAGATGGCGTATAATGGCGGCCGTGCAGCCGCCATACAGTTTCTCACTATAATATAGTGAGAAACTCTATAGCAGCGGCCATGTGTGTCGAGAATAGCACCGTAAGTGTTGCTAGGTTTTGATAAGTTTTACGAGGCTATGCATGGCTTGGCTAGCTTTAGACTAAGAACCGGCCGTTCGCACTTCCCATAGATTTGTGGGCTTGGCGTTGGAAGTTCTCGGTGACGCGCAGGCCGGAACTGATTCTCGGCGGCGCCGAGCATTCAGTCGGCAGCGTCCGTTGTCTCTGGCCAGAAACTCGTGACCCTCGGCGCCGGCTCTACGAAATGGGCAGGATCGGCTCTCCTTCGTCGATCGTAGTCCCGCTGAGCCGCGCGCCGAGCTTCTTTGTAGTGAGACTTGCCTTTCTTCGGTCGCCCCATGGTAGCTGTGCACGCATGTTCACCAGGCGGTGGGGCTAGTTTCGGTATTGGCAATTAAGCGTCGCCATGACACTGGTAGCCAAATGAAAATTCAGTAACTTTTGCATATGTGGCTCTTTCTTTTCAACCTGCGTAGCAATAAAGTGACGCAATTGTACGTAGAAATGAAATGTGTTTTTGGCTATTTTCTTTTTAGCATGCCTTATCTTTTAGTCGCTTCACTTGTGGCGCCAACGGGCGGCGCTGTCGCTCTTATCGCTTCGGCTGCCATTCCGTTCGTCTGCTCCTGCCGCTCCTCTGCCCACGCCTTTCCCTTCCACATGTGCGCTGCAACATTGTGTTTCTGAGTCGGTCCGTGGCTCCAGCGATGTACGAAAAACAGAAAAAAGGCCACAAGATGTTCTGCGCGGCTGTGTTGTTTACCAGCACGGGAAAGGACAGCAGGGCCACTTTTTTCCGCTTCCAAGAGAATGAGAGGTAAGCACGCTTTTTATGCAGTTCTTGTGTAGCGAATAGCCGCTAACCTTATCAAAATGGCTGTAATACGATAAGAAGGGTATTCCATACGCGGTGTATTTCTCTGTGGTGAGTAAATACATTCAAGTTGCCTATCGACAGCAGCTTCGGAGACGAGTGCTAGCTGACCCACTGACGGAAATTGCGTTTCATTAGGCCTCATTCACACAGCCGTCAAACGCTCCGTCACGTCACCGACACGTCAAAAAAACGCACAGGAGGCGCGACGGAGCAGTGTACGAATAGGCGACTTTCGCAATGCCGAGCGGTTTTCTGCTGCTGTTCTTGATTTGCAAGCGGAGACCGCAACAAGGACGCAAAGCTCGGCGACGAACAAGTACGTGGGGGTGAAAAATGTGCAGGAATCGCAAGTTCGGCCATCGGCGTGGTCCATGTCGCACATTTGAGTACCACCGATACGCACAGCAATTGAAGGAGTTTTCGACGTGCCGCACGTGGAACCAATGCTGGCACGCATGTAAACAAACCAGCCGCCGCTGCTGTTGCCAGCTTCAGCTTTGTAATATGGCTGTATTTAGCGTCGGCTTCTTAATTTCTGATTGGTCGATATTTGAGGGGCGGGGATCCGTTACCGTGCTGGCGACGGAAACGTAGAGCACCGCTCTGCGTCGCCGGCGAGCCGTTTTTGAGGGGAAAACGACTCGGAAACCGTCTCCCCTGACGCAAACGAATGCCGTGACGGTGACGTGACGGAGCGTTTGACGGCTGTGTGAATGAGGCCTTATATGTCGGCGACTGCTGTTCCCTTTTCTGAACGAACTGATAACTTTGCTGAAGAACCGTGGATGCTTGCTGCACCGACGAAGGGGTTAAGTTATAGACTGGCCTGTTCTTGGTTAAACATTGCAAGTCACCTAGAGTTTCACAAGGTGCAGAACGCAGGTATACTCGCAACTGTCGGGAAGCTCCGGTGGGTTTACTGGATCGCGCGACAAGCAATCAGCATCTTCATGCAATCGGCCGCTCTTATGCACAACTGTGTATGAGTACTCTCGGAGTCGTAGAGCCCACCGACCGAGACGGCTAGTAGCATCCTTTAGGGATGAAAGGCAGCATAAGGAAGGCATGATGGTCTGTGATAACTGTGAACGGCCGGCCGTACAACTAGGGGCGAAATTTACCCACTGCCAAAACGAGGGCAAGGCACTCGCGTTCAGTAATGGAATAATTACGCTCCGCTTGGGACAGAAGACGGCTAGCGTACGCAATAACATGGCCGCAACCTTGCTGGCGCTGAGCCATAACAGCGGCGATTCCATGACTGCTGGCATCGGTGCGAACTTCCGTTGGAACGGTCATGTCAAAATCCGCTAGAACTGGCGGTGAAGTGAGCCGCGTGGTAAGCTCAGCGAACGCAGTAGCTTGTTTCGGGCCCTGGACGAAAACCGCGTCTTTCTTGAGAAGTTCGGTGACAGGACGTGCAACGTGAGCGAAGTTGCGTACGAACCGGCGGAAGTATGAGCAGAGGCCCACAAAGCTTCGAAGGTCGTTGGCACAAGTCAGCACGGGGAAATTCTTGACGGCGCTTGACTTTCTATGGATCGGGGCGGACGCCGAAAGAATCGACGAGGTGTCCGAACAGAGTTAGTTGCCGGCGGCCAAAGTGGCATTTTGATGAATTAAGGTGAAGCCCAGCCTTTCGGGAAACGAAGAATTGTCGAAAGACGCTCGAGGTGCGTGGCAAAAGTTGGTGAAAAGACAATAACGTCATCGAGGTAGCACAGGCTTAAAACCATGAACCACTTAAAACTGTGAAGGATGGCGTCCATCATACGTTCAAATGTAGCCGGGGCATTACATAACCCGAACGGCATCACTTTAAACTGATAGAGGCCATCAGGTGTAATAAAATCGGTCTTTTCACGGTCTATGTCGTCAGCTGCAATCTTGCAGTACCCGGAGCGAAAGTCTATCGAAGGAAAATATTTGGACCATGTAGACAATCGAGGGCGTCATCTACCCGCGGCAGGGGATACATGTCTTTTTTTGTTTACATTGTTGAGATGGCGGTAGTCGATGCAGAAGCGCCAGCTCTCATCCTTCTTTCGTACGAGCACGACCGGCGAAGCCCAAGGGCTGCTAGAAGGCTCAATGATTACTCTGGCAAGCATCTTGTCGATTTCCTTCTGTATGACTTGGCGCTCAGTAGGGGAGACGCGGTAGGACCGTCAGTGTATCGGGCTGGCGTCGCCGGTGTCCATCCGATGTTTCACAACGGACGTTTGATCCAGCGGCCGGTCATCGAGATCGAAAATGTCCCGGTACGAGGCGAGAAGGCATCCAAGTGCGTCCCCATGGTGGGCCGGAAGGTCGGGAGCGATCATTGTCTCGAAACGTTCTACAACTCAGGTTGTAGGGCCCGAACTAGCAGAGGTAGACGACGCAGTATCACCAGATAAGGCAGAAATATCTTAGTTGGAAGCCGGGGCCAAGGTTGCAAGAGAGGTAGCACTTGAGGACAGAGGCCAAAATTCACTACAGGAAGACAGTCGGTATCCTCTTTTATGCGGACAACCGTATGGGGAAATGCGACGTTCTGCAAAGGGAGGACGGTGGCTTTGGGCGACACGACGTAATCGCCGTGGGCGACCGGTGGAAGGGGTGAAATGGCGATATAGGTCACGGCTCGGCGAGGTAGGCGAACGTAATCGGTGGAACATAGTCGACTGGGGCGTAGGATCAGGAGGGTCAACGGCTACGGTAAGGCGAGGTGGACAACACCCGCAGAACAGTAAATGATGTCTGAATGTGCCGACAGTAAATCAAGGCCTAAGATGATTTTTGTGGGCACTGCTCCAAGATATAAAACAAAACAAACCTATATATATACTAAAATTTGTACATAATAACCGAACATAGATTCCAAAAGATCCAAACCAATTTGAAGATTTTTAACTACCGCAAGCTGGTGGTAGTCAATTTTGTGTTTTCATCAAGGGGACGAAACAGGACGTGGAGATGCAAATTTTATCGACTAATACTTTTTTCTGGTCCTTGGCAGCTTTACTGCGACTTAGCGCATCAAAAAGAAAGAACGGTAGCGTGCACAAGCCCGTGCAATGCATCTGCAATGTCGTGAATATGTTGTGGCGGTCCATGATAGCCGCCATGTCTGCTTGCTGATTGGCTGAAGGAATATGATGTGAGGAGCGTCACCGGAAGGGCTTTTTCGTAAACGTCATTTTGACGTTGCGTGACGTTACGCTGGGCCGCCATTGCAGAGATTTTCCGCCATAATTTGAGGTGCTCGCGCGAATTATGGTAATGAGCGGCCATATACAATGGCAGTCGAGAGGCATGCGTATCGCCGCATTTTTCCCTGTCATTTGGGGCCATGAAAATCTTTTGTTCACAACGCGTGATCTTAGCATTTGCATCACTCTCGGGTGGTGTTGGCATTTGTGTTTTGAACTATAATTTTTATGAAAAAGACGTTTATTTGAAATAATATTGGTTGAAACTAGCAAGCTTTTGGCGACGTTTTGCACTTTTTGCTACTGCGTTTGTATCGTAATCAATATTAACGTCTTTTCGCGTCATCAAAGGCTATGACAACGGCGACTTCTTAATAGATAAAAATAAATGTACGCAAGGCGGCGTCTTCAAGTTTCCTCTCGCGGTGCGAGTAAGCAGCGAAGTGAACAAGAGATGACAGTGCCGGCGCTTGCGTCGCGCAAGCGGATACCTGTGGCGCGCGCAACGCTATCGATGACATGCGGCCGCTTCTCAGCCAGACGAGTCGGGCTGAATCACTTGTGTTTCAAGGGATAGAGATAACGCGGCCTAGAGCGAGCGCTCATCATCACTGGCAGGTCGTGCATGTTGTCTCAAGGTAGAAAGCAGGCGCGTGGCAGCAATATACGATGACTCATTCCGTTTCCCGACGACACGCATCCTACCTAATCAGGCAGATGACAGCTTGTGCGCATGCAGACGACGGAATCCAGAAACGATTTTGATGGAGTAATCGTGCCCTTTGAGCTAGCTGCTTCATTTTATTGGTTGAATGCCTATATTACAGTTTCTTAGGCGAAACGTCAAATTTGCGTCACGTTACAAAAGCAAAACAAGGCCATCAGCGCCATTTTGTAAGCGTCGCGCCTACGTCACGCCTCGAAGAAAATGGCGGAATGTCCAGAATATGGTCTATGGACAACATCAGTAGCAGACGTAAAAGAAGACGGGCGATGTTGGAGCGGTGTGATGAGGTAGTTAACGTCGTTGAGCTTGCGGAGAACATTGTAGGCTCCTGTGTAGCGAGGGAGGAGCTTCTCGCGCAGACCTTGGCGTTGAGACGGCGTCCAGAGTAGGATCAGAGATTCAGGAGGGTACTCTACTTCGCGGTGCCGGTTATCATAGCGCTCCTTTTGGGAGGCCTGCCACGCACATAGCCTAGTGTTACCAACCTGGCGAGCCATTCTGGCTCGAGAGATGACGTCCTGAGCACATGCGGTTGGTACGGAGGGATCAGCAGGAAGGAGCGTCTCGGAGGACAACGCATGGTTGCGGCCGTACACGAGAAAGAAGGGCGAATAGCCGGCGGTGTCATGCCGGGACGAGTTGTAGGCAAAAGTAACGTACGGTAGGGTGGCGCCCCAATCGTAATCAGTAGAAACGTACCTGGACAGCATATCTGTGAGATTTAGGTTGAGCCACTCGGTATGACCGTTGGTCTGTGGATGGTAGGCTGTCATAAAGCGGCGTTCTGCAGAGCAGCTACGAAGAATTTCATCAATGAACTTTGCTAGGAAACAGCGGCCACCATCCGTAAGACGCTGGCGTGGAGCCCCATGTCCAATAATGATGTCATTGAGCAGAAAGTCTGCAACATCTGTAGCGCAGCTACGGGGCATGGCGCGTGGGATAGCATATCTGTCGCATATTCAGTTGCGACGGCAATCCATTGTTGTCGTACGGTCGTAGGGAAAGGTCCGAGCAAGTCAAGGCCAATGCGAAAGAAGGGATCCGGTGGAACGTCGACATGTTGAAGCAGGTCAGCCTGTGGAAGGGTAGGACGTTTTCGGCGCAGACAGCGCTCGCAGGTAGCAGCCTATAGGCGCACAGAACGATACAAACCAGGCCAAAAGAAGTGCTGTCGCACGCGGTCGTAGGTGCGTGAAACGCCCAAGCGTCTCGCAGTTGGAGCATCATGTAGATGCTGAAGAATGGTGGTACGCAGGTGTCGCGGAATAACTAGCAAGAATTCCGGCCCGTCAGGTTTCATGCTGTGACGGTAGAGAACTTCACTGCGTAGGAAATACTGGCGCAGAGAAGCATCGGAACGTGCAGAGGAGAGTTGCTGAATGGTGAGCTTGAGGGTAGGGTTGGTAATATCGATGAACGATTAATCGATTAAAGTATCCCGCAAAACGATTAATCTTCATCGATGTCCACCTTTCATTTAATCGACTTAATCGGTTAGGCCTGTTCGATTAATCGCTTTAGATAGTTTGACAGGAGCGGCACGAGAATTTTGAAATCGTACTGGAATGGCGGCCCACGAGCGACGCTTTACTGCGGCACCAATGCGTATCCTGCAAACCGGGCGCAAGGGGATCTGGCGACGCAATCTCCCACGCGAAAGGAGCAAACCGGGAGGGCAGCGTGGGAGGGAGAGGGGGGGGTGGCTTCTACACTGCCAACAAATGCGTTCATGTACTTTGCGCGTTGCGCTTGGTTCTTTATTATATGTTTGCACCAGTACGGCTGCCGGTGTTGTCGCGCGCGCTGTATCTTGCAAGCGATCTCCACACGGTTCTGACCTTTGTATGCACCGTGCATTCGGCCGCGCAGTTTCCGTTGAAGCGATAGACCGCACGAACCTTCGCTCACTGCGGCAGCTGCGCTTGCTGTGCCAGCGTTTTGACAGTGGTTGTCTGTGGTCATCGAGTGTTCATGTGTGCTTGTGCGCGCTGGCACCATGCTTGCTAATTCAATTAGTAAGTGAATGTGTCCACCTTTATGCAGCCGATAAGCTACTATCCCTACTCCGAATAGCTCTCTGCTAATTTGCTGTCGCAATTGATGCTTCGCCTTTCGGGTGAAACTGCGACATTTTTTGTTACGATAGTCGACGCAAAATCTCCAGCTGCTATCCTTCCTTTTGACCAAGGCGACAGGTGACGCCCACGGACCTGAAGCCTCTATGACGCCTTTGGAGAGAATCTTATCGACTTCTCGTTGTATGACTTGACGTTCGAAATGGGACACACGATATGGTCGCCATCTGATAGGAATAGCATCTCCGGTATGTATTAGCTGACTTACGAGATACGTTTGACCTGGAGGGCGGTTATCGAAGTTGAAGATATCCCTATAGGTCGTTAGGAGGTGGTGGACTTCCGCGGCTTCACAGGTGGGAAGATCAGGGGCAATCATGGTAATTTTGTCGGGGAGTGGACTTGCCGGGCCGGTTGCGAGAAAGGACGAACAAGTTTCGGCGTCTAATGCCGCGACGTCGAATTCACCAAACGCTAACACGTTGCCACTGAGATGCCTTGCGGGAGAGCTTGGTTCGAGCTGCTGAAGTTGAGGAGTGGGAGTTGGACGTGGTTTTCGACAACAGTCTCGAGGGTGTGCTGCACAGCAATATTTCGGGTCAACAGTACGTGAACTAGTGGAGATACTATGTAGTCGCCGTCTGGAACAGGTGATGCTGTCGTCAAGGCAACACAAGTGGCGGCCGGTTTGTAGTGGCAACCGAACATAATCGGCAGATCATAATCGTGTGACGGTAAAGCTGGAACATCGGCAAGTTGAGGAAGCTCAAGTTGAAGGACGCCGGTTGCGCAGTCAATGAGAGCGGCATGGGCCGACAAGAAATAGTCAGAGAATGACGTCGTTCGGGCATTGCTCGAGAAAAGTAAACAAAACAGATATATGGTGACCGGCGATGGTGATGCCAGCTGTGCACATTCCGATGACTGCGCAAGTTCTTTCATCAGCGATGCGAATAATACTAGTAGCGGCGGGGTAGCACTTCTTGAGGCGACGACGAAGTTTATTATTCATCACGCAGATTTGTGCCCCAGTATTGATGAGTGCGGGAAGAGTTAGCTGTGACGTCAACATTGATCAAATTTCGTCGTGTGGCAATACGAGGTGAGAATTTGAGGTGGACGTCGAAGATGCAGCGTCACATCTAAGAGCTGCATTCCTTAGTTTCCCAGTCGGAGGTTGCGCGGCGATGTCGGGCGTCGTCGTAGAGGCGAAGGAGACGACGGACGACGCGCTGGCAGCGAAAGGGACTGGTGACCTAGGGGCGACACGGAGCGGCTGTGCGGCGTCGAGTTGGCAGCGACGTTGTACGGCTCAAGAGGCTGGAAACGGCGGTAGCTATCACTGTTGTATGGTGAGTGGGCTGAAAACGGCGGTAGTTGTCGATGCAGCTAGTAGTGTCATCCCGGGGTAACGGCGAAACCCAACGGTTGTTGCAACGGCGCACGAACTCACCGAAACAGCGACTGTTGGAACAAATCGGACGATCATCTGGCGTACGCCATTCAGCTGGATTACGAAAGCGTAGGTAGAACCGTTGCTCCTGGGGCGGCGATCTTGCGCGAGGCGGCGACATAGGGGAAAGTCAGTTGTCCGAGAATGAGCAACGGTGCCAGAAGGCGAAACCCAAGTTGCCGAGTTCCTACCGCACAACGGACTGGACCAAGGAAACGGCTGGCACTTGAAAATCGCCGTGGCCGTTGTTGGGAATGTAGGATATGTATGGTTCAGTGGGGGTCTGAGCGCAGATGAAACGCTCGTTCGTTGCGGCTGCCTTTCTACCCATGGGCTTCCCCAAGAAGGCACTAAGTTTTTCTTTGAAAGTGTCCCAACTTCCAATCTCCGCCTCGTCGTTCTCGAACCATACTTTTGCCGTTCCTTTGAGATAAACAGCACGCTTCCCATCAGCGTCGGGTCACAAGGATTGATCTCACTGATGCGTTCGTAATCGGCAATCCAATCTTCGACGCCAACTTCATCCGCACCGCAGCACGTCCCAGGATCTTTAAGATGCGTATAGTCTATTCTTGACGTTTTTGTCGTGATTGTTACAGGCGTCGTACTGGTCGGCGCAGGTGTGGTCATGGTCTCGTCTGTCATCGTGATGATCCCGACTCGACGACCACTTCGGAGCTCCGTTGTACGGCGCTTCTGATACCCCGCTCCTCCACCAAATTGTCACGGGGATTCACGAGTACAGGGGGATGGAACCGTATATTACAATACTTACAGGCTGCTTGTATACCGCATAATGGCTGACAACATCTCACGCGGCATGTCCCGTCTTCTTTCAATTCCCGTAGCAAGGCGGTCCTTTAATGGCATGCTCATGCGTAATGCCTGGTAACACTGTTAATGCATCTTTAACGCGTACACGTCACTTTTACGTGGTGAGTTTTTTGCGGTTTTTGTGACGTGTGAGGTGAAGTGGGCGCAGCCCGAAAACTCTTTACCAATAGCAGAGGGCTGATGGCGAAAAGGCGTTGAATCAGGAATAATTTTTCTTTCGTTTGGTTTAATCATGCATAACACTAAGTGTGGGAAGCTATCACATGGGAAGCTATCGCGGTTTTCGTGACGTCGCGTGACAGACAGGCGAAGTGAGGGTGGCCCGAACATTTTTCGACCAATAGTGGACGGATAATTGCAGAATTGGAATCGAAAAGTTTGGAATAGCTTTACTTTACAACGCCTCTGGTCGCAAATTGCGTCTTCCCAAGCGGTTGCTCATCCCGCGCGCTCGCACTCCGGCATCACAAACGTGCCCGTCCTTTTATTTAAGTTCTTTATTTCTGCATTTATTAGGTCAAACCTTGAGGCAGGAAAGCCCGTCCTTTTTATGTGCACTTGATAGACAATGCGCTACAAACTTGTGCAATAATTTTAGAAACTTGCTTAAAAACACACACTCTGGTAAAACTTTCTAAAATGTTTATAAAAAGCGCCAGTAATGCAGCATGAACTTCCGGGCGCCACCCCACAAGCGCTATAGTCATGAATGTGAAATTTCCCAGATCGCAAGTTCACCCCTAATTCACAGATCGCAAGTCACCCCTAAGCGAGACCCCTAATTGTCCTGCGGTATCTGGCGGATGGCATTTTAAATTTTCTAACGGTCTTCATGTAGGTTGTCCACACTGCTCTACGGCGTGCCTCACAATCAGAACTGGTTTTGGCACGCAAAACCCCAGAAAGAAGACGAAGATAATTATTGTGAAGGATTGAGGGCCAGCGAAACATAACATTTTAAGATCGCTGTGCGCCTCTTAGAGTCAATTTTACCAGCTAACGGTATTCTTGGCGTAGGACTGCTGAGAGTCTCATAAGAACAATGAAGAGCACTGCCGTGATTCTCATCCCACGTTCAAGTCCTCTGTTCATGGTTGTGTCAGAAATATCTACTGCACGTTCAACAGTAATGTCGCATGCTAAAGCGTTGGCGCTTTGTGCCTACAGTATGACATTGCCACGTACTGGAAATTGGTAAATGGACGACAATATCAGGATCATGCCGTCATTTACCATGTCGGCTGCGGCGTGGATCTTCAACGGCAGCAGCGGTAACCTGGATGACCTCATGCACTATCGAATTAATTGGTGGAACCCTGTAATATACGTGCAGGTAAGAACGTATACAATTTGTTATGCATAAATATTACTACAAAATCTATTTCAGCGTCATCTATTACTTTTTAATTATCATGTCGAGCCACATTCATTAAACTGACTCGCATACATGTTTTCCCGGCTTCCTTGCTTGGCGCGTTATTCGGCAGAACTGCACTACGTCATGCTCGTCCGCACACTGACCGGTCCCGTGACGTGAATCAAGCTGCTCTAAGCGTTAAGTTCGTTGCTTACAGTTTTGCTACTGTCTAGTTGTTCACTGTTTCTACAACATGACATTGTAGTTGCAGACATGCAAGATGACAACCTCCAAGGAACGACCTTTGTCAGCCACACACAATGCCGCAAGCGCCACATGCAAGTCATTCTCACCGCCAGACTGTACCAATTCAAATAATCTGACCATCCCCTATCTAAAAGAAAACCTTGTAATACAAAGTACAGCGCTTGGCCTACCTGCTCAACGCGAGTGATATAGAGAGAGAGCGTGGATTGCAAAGGTGAAAGTCACATGGCACTCGTAGTCGCATATTCGGGCGGGAGGCGCAGACATGACGGCAGTTTAGTGTTATGTTAACTGTAGTCTGGTAGAACTTAAGAAGGTAGGACAGGCCCCGCCCAGATGACCGAAGTGAGGCAGCCGATTGCCTCCGCGACTAAATAAATAGCCCGGGTCAAGAAATCGTGCTTCTAAAACGCGTATTTCTCCGTATAAATAGGACTTTATATCTTGACTGGTTTGGTAGAGCTATCGTGATGGTAATGTTGCAGCGCATGCCGTATCGCGAGTGAAAAATAATTATTTACTTATAAATTCAAGGTCTTCACAGGCTCCGCAATGGAGTATTGCGTGAGGGGGGGGGGGTTACAAAAGGTTAAACAAACAAAAGGAGCAAAACTGTTGTTATACATGAATTCACCAAAATAGAACTTCTACAATAGTTAGCGATAAAGGTCATTTCCAATTTGTACAATTCAGGCTGAAGTAATAAATTTGTAAATAAACAGGTAATTAAATTTAAAACACGTTCACATGACATATTCGCAAACTGAATTCGAAATCAACATTTAAAATGTGCACTTAACTCTTGTCTAAAAATCACGGGATTAACAATTAGCTATTGTGTCAGGAAGGTCATTCCAATATTTAATTAAGCCTGTGGCAGGCCGGATGAATTAAACACGTTAGTTTTGCCGAAGATGCGTTGAAAGCTATGTTCATTATGCACGTCTTGATGAACGGAATGGACGAGTTAAGGTTAAGGAAAACGAATGTTCACTGTGAACTATTTTGCAATAAGCCAAGTAGAAATATAGTTCGACGTTTTTCTAAAAGCGGGAGTGCCAGTTGATGCTTGTTACGCTAGAATGTATGCTATAATCTGGAAGATGAAACGAGCGGCACGGTTCTGAATAGCTTCAATGTCATTGATTAGATAAGTTTGGCAAGGTGACCAAATGTGCGCAGCATTTCAGTTGAGGGCGGACAAATGTTTGATATGCTAGCTTGCGAGTAGTTTGAGGAGCATCGTAAAGATTACGCTTCAGATAGCCGAGTGGACGTGATTGCTTTTGCTGTAATTGTGTTGATAGAGTTGACCATGAAAGGGTTGGTGTAAGATGGACGCCTAGATACTTAATACGAGGATGTGGTGGAAAGAGAACGGTTGTTAAGCGTGTAGTTCAATGAAGAATTCATACGTTTACGACTAGGTAATCAACTTGCATTTTTCTGTATTTAAAGTCATTTGCCATGAGGACACCAATGGGAGATTCGATCAAGGTCTTGTTGAAGAGTGATGCGCATGAATTTGTCATCCGGATACAACCGAATTGTCGATGACATACCGGAAGGAGGTCATTTATGAAAATGAGAAATAAAAGCGGACCTAGCACGCTACCCTGAGTACACCGGACGTAACATTAGAGGTATCAGAAGAGTAGTTGTCATGACCTGTGAACTGTTCACGAAATGACAAGAAGTTACGAAGCCATGAGACGGTAATGGAGTCGAGTGTTAAGGCAACGACAGTTTGGCAAACAGACGACCGTGCGCAACACTGTCAAAGGCCTTCGAAAATCTATGAATACAGAGTCAGTCTGGGAAAGTATCATCCATGCTTACGGTGAAGGTCATTAGTAAACTCAAGTAATTGTGTTTCACACGAAAACCCTTTCTAAAGCCGTGCTGGTTAGGAAAGAAGAAACCGTTTTTTTCTAAGTGTTGTGCAATGTTAGATACAATTATGTGTTCAAGAAGCTTACCAGGGACACTAGTTAGAGATATAGGACGGTAGTTGTTAACAGAACTTTTGTTACCGGATTTGAATACAGGAATTACTTTACCCAGCTTCCAACATATGGACTTCGCCTGACGACAAATATTGCTGAAAAATGTGGCAAAGGAGAGCACTAGAAGGAATGACAGTGTGCTTCAAAACCTTAGAATTGATAGCCGTCTACACCAGCGGATGTGGATATTGTAAGAGTGCTAATGGATCTGGCAATACCGTCAGGGGTTATGGTGATTGGCTCCATAAACGGGTAATCTACCTCTGTAGTGAAGGCATATTGGAATGATCCTCCTGGGTAAACATAGCGGAAAAGTGATTGTTAAAAAGCATTTGCGCAGTCGTCTCGATTGATGGCAATGCCGGAATCATCTTGCAGGGATATACTAGAAGTAGTACTACTACAAGGGGAGATAAGTTTACAAAACTTCTGGGTTATTTTTAAGCAGTGATTGCAGGTCTTGCGTAAAAAATTCTTTTTGCCTTTCGAACGGCGCTGCAGCAGGCTTTTTCGGACAACCGTATGTTTACCCATGCAGCTGGCGTCCCCCAAAGTTTTAGCAGCTCGGAAAAATGCGCTTCTTTTTGTTCCTTAAATTGCGAAGGTCTGTGAAACCAAGGTTTCGATAAACTGTGATGGAAAGATAGCTTGGGTATGTAAATACGTACTAGTTCTAGGATTTTGTCCCTGTATAAGCACCAATTTTCATTCACAGTCCTGTGCGAGAAATTAGTAAGAAGTTGAATAGAAAAGCGCTCTAATTCTTGGTTTATGGAGTATAAGTCAGCTTTTATTATAATTTATAATATGCTTAGATATCACGTGACGCGAATGAGAAGATACATTAACTGTTAATTGGATAAGTTTGTGATCACTGAATCCTTGAGTGCATGTAATGGTGTTTGCAATTTCGGGAGCGTAGTTAGAATAAGATCCAAAGTATTATCTCCCCTAGTGGGTTTGTTTATTAGCTGAACAAGAGAGAATCAAGAATTCAATGAACTTCTTCAGAGTAATGCGATTTACTGGTTAGGCTTTGCCAGTCTATGTCTGGGAAGTTAAAGTCCCCAGTTAAAATAATGTGTCTTCGGAAACTTATTCTTTATTAAGGCTATGTTGTCATACAAGTCGGAAATGAATGTGCTAGGGCTGTCTGGTGGCCTGTAGCATACACCGAAGATGAAATTTACCGGGGTAGAGTAACTAATTTCTAGCAGGGTAGGAATATGTACGAGAAAGGACGTAAAATGAGATTTTGTTGCAAGCAACACTCCTCCCCCCTTTTGCCGATTCTGTCATTCCGATATATACTGTAATCGCTGCAGTACGGCAGAATTTCTGCGTCAGTAATTCAGGGTTAAGCCATGTTTCCGTTAGTACTAAAATATCACTATCATTGTTTTCTAGGTATGAGCACAGATCAGTAACTTTAGGAAGCAGGCTTCGAACATTAGTATATGACAATGATAAGGTAGCAGTTGGCTTGCTGTTAGCGCACTGCGGCTTAGAACTAGAAGTAATTGACCGTTAGCAGATTTGTGCGCTAGCAATCGGCAAGATTGCACAACGGAGCCAGAGTTAGCGTCATATATGAAACACGTGGTTATTCATTTTCATTCGGTCAGCAGTCAGTTTACAGGGCAGATTTTTAGATTTAGCATAAGCGAGAAGATGCTTCCCTGGCGACACGTGTTGCCAATGAGTAGTCTTCACGAACTGCGAACTGAGTGCCTCTAAACTTGAAACCATTTTCTATTACACGCTGCTTATCTTGAAAAAGGCAAATTTCACTATTACTAGTCTGCATTTATCGGGAGTGAAGCGCCCAAGACGATGAGCGCGTTCAATTTGATTTGGTTCGATAGTGGTGGGCGAGGTTTGTGGAACACATGTTAATAATCTTAGTTTCAGCGGATGACCAAGTCTCAGATGAATCATCCGAATGCCAAAATACAAGATTAGAGCGGCGAAGTCGGTTTTCAGCGTCACCTCAATGAGACTGAATTGTTGCTGAGCGAGTTAGAAAAGCTGTGATGAGACTCAGATGGTTCTGATGCGGACACTGGTGTGGCAGTTTTGAAGGAAACAAGATCAACTTCGACTGCACGAATTGTTATGGACAATCGCTTCAATTCAACGTCGACAGAAACCTGCCAGTTTTTCAAAGCTTTCATTTCATCGTGTATTTCATTTTGACCTGCTTCAATTCGTTTAACAGTTTCTAGGACAGTTTTAAGCGTTTCCGGATCCGGGATTCGTTTTCGACATTCACCGGACAGGAGCATTATTAATCTGTTAATACATCCGACAGCGTTGCACATATAACGCTTAAACACACACGTCCATTTGTCGGGGCACGACGCCGCAAAAAGACAGCGATTGCTTGTCTTAAGACAAGTACAATCATCTAAATAACCAACCTGGAAGAACAAATTGGGTGAGTGCTCCATGTTGGAAGCGGCGTCGAGCCCCAGCGCAGTGCTCCGTGGAAGGCCTATAATGGCGCGCGCCCATCTTGACAACCGAGGTGGTAGCAGCCTTCACCTCAGTGTGTTGCCAACCGAAGCCATGTAGCAGGTCAAGTAACGGTGGCTGCGGCCATATTCGGATCCGTGTGTTGGCGGCGGCTTGTTCAGCAACGGTGACGGTGCCCACTGTACGGATTCTTGTGCTGAGAGGTTGGCTTTCGCGTAGTCCAGAATACTTGAGGCAACCGCGGAACAGAGCAAAAGGGTGACCTGGAAGAACAAATTGGGTGAGTGCTCCATGTTTGAAGCGGCGTCGAGCCCCAGCGCAGTGCTCCGTGGAAGACCTATAAATGGCGCGCATCCCATCTTGACACTGAGGTGGTAGCAGCCTTCACCTCCGTGTGTTGCCAACCGAAGCCATGTAACAGGTCAGTAACGGTGGCTGCGGCCAATATTCGGATCCGTGTGTTGGCGGCGGCTTGTTCAGCAACGGTGACGGTGCCCACTGTATGGATTCTTGTGCTGAGAGGTTGGCTTTCGCGTAGTCCAGAATACTTGAGGCAACCGCGGAACAGAGCAAAAGGGTGACCTGGAAGAACAAATTGGGTGAGTGCTCCTGTTTGAAGCGGCGTCGAGCCCCAGCGCAGTGCTCCGTGGAAGGCCTATATATGGCGCGCATCCCATCTTGACAACCGAGGTGGTAGCAGCCTTCACCTCCGTGTGTTGCCAACCGAAGCCATGTAGCAGGTCAAGTAACGGTGGCTGCGGCCAATATTCGATCCGTGTGTTGGCGGCGGGTTGTTCAGCAACGGTGACGGTGCCCACTGTACGAATTCTTGTGCTGAGGTTGGCTTTCGCGTAGTCCAGAATACTTGAGGCAACCGCGGAACAGAGCAAAAGGGTGACCTGAGAGAACAAATTGGGTGAGTGCTCCATGTTTGAAGCGGCGTCGAGCCCCAGCGCAGTGCTCCGTGGGAAGGCCTATAATGGCGCGCATCCCATCTTGACAACCGAGGTGGTAGCAGCCTTCACCTCCGTGTGTTGCCAACCGAAGCCATGTAGCAGGCAAGTAACGGTGGCTGCGGCCAATATTCGGATCCGTGTTTGGCGGCGGGTTGTTCAGCAACGGTGACGGTGCCCACTGTACGAATTCTTGTGCTGAGAGGTTGGCTTTCCGCGTAGTCCAGAATACTTGAGGCAACCGCGGAACAGAGCAAAAGGGTGACCTGGAAGAACAAAATTGGGTGAGTTCTCCATGTTTTAAGCGGCGTCGAGCCCCAGCGCAGTGCTCCGTGGAAGGCCTATAAATGGCGCGCATCCCATCTTGACAACCGAGGTGGTAGCAGCCTTCACCTCCGTGTGTTGCCACCGAAGCCATGTACACAGGTCAAGTAACGGTGGCTGCGGCCAATATTCGGATCCGTGTGTTGGCGGCGGGTTGTTCAGCAACGGTGACGGTGCCCACTGTATGGATTCTTGTGCTGAGAGGTTGGCTTTCGCGTAGTCCGAATACTTGAGGCAACCGCGTCAGAGCAAAGGGTGACCTGGAAGAACAAATTGGGTAGTGCTCCATGTTTTGAAGCGGCGTCGAGCCCCAGCGTGCTCCGTGGAAGGCCTATAAATGGCGCGCATCCCATCTTGACAACCGAGGTGGTAGCAAGCCTTCACCTCCGTGTGTTGCCAACCGAAGCCATGTAACAGGTCAAGTAACGGTGGCTGCGGCCAATATTCGGATCCGTGTGTTGGCGGCGGCTTGTTCAGCAACGGTGACGGTGCCCACTGTACGAATTCTTGTGCTGAGAGGTTGGCTTTCCGCGTAGTCCAGAATACTTGAGGCAACCGCGGAACAGAGCAAAAGGTGACCTGGAAGAACAAGTTGGGTGAGGCTCCATGTTTGAAGTCGGCGTCGAGCCCCCTTCAAGCGGCGCCGAGCCCCCCGCGTGTCTCTACAACGCTGGGCGTCGTCTGCTACGGTGCCTGATCGGACGGCCGCGGGTGTGGTTTATAAAGTGCAGTCAGTGGTTTAATGCACTTTGGAGCAAAACAAAGCACCATGGAACAAACACGCAGCACGTTTGTGTTCAGCGCTGTGTCGCCGCGGAAACTACTGCCACGGGCTGAAGGAGCTTAGCGCTTTAGCGTAGACTTATGTACGCGACCTGATCGGCCGGCAGGGTCCAGCCACCTGGTGTGCAGAGCTTACCAGCCAAACACAGAGATAATGTTGCTGTAACCAACTGTAACCATCTTAAACATTTAAAAAAGTCGACGTGTTCACGATTAGCCCCTGCCAAAATTGACAACCAAAACAAAGTAGAATATACGGTGTGCCCCAGTTATCACACAGCACGATTTAAAAGAAGAGCAACGGCGTTACGCAAAGCAACTAGTGCGTATTGTTTCCACTACAGTGGAGTAGCCACCAGTAATTTTTTCGTTACTGAAATTTATAGGTAATTGTAATTATTATCTACATAGAGAAGTACTGTCCTACATTATCAAAGTCCAATGATCGAAAGATGTAGAGCAACATGAAAAACTCCCGATACAGCTTTCCGATGCTCAATACGGGCTATA